>NW_017536496.1:144881-155647 GCF_001853355.1 Bactrocera latifrons | reverse complement strand
TTTTTAAGTTAGAGTTTTGTACTAGGGATAGCGCATTATAGATGGCTGCTGCTTCTGCGGTGTATACTGAGCTGTAATTGGGCAGGAGTCCAGCTTTTAACGTATTTCCAACGTTATCAATAATAGCAAAAGAAAATGAGTTGCCAATCTCTTTGAACAAACTTTGATATACCCTGGAATTGGTGTTATTTTTATGATGTTTTTGAAGATGTAGCTCGAACCAAGATTCTTAGAGTAGACATGATGGGGCAAAAGAAATAGACTTTTCCTCAGGTGTGTTGTTATACCTAGATCCTTAGCTAATTTCATGCATTTAGAAACAGTGGAAGAAGTATTGGAGGTACAAAGATTTGCTTTATGTTGCTTTTGGCACAATTGCCGTCGATAGGGAGACCTTTACCAATCTTAGATAAAATTAAATTTGATGAGACAAGAAATGTGAATTAAACAATATTTTGATGATAGATACTTAATTATATTAAGCCTAGAAATTAGTTGCTTACGTAGATTTGTACAATGTTCCTTAAAAATAAGTCTCTTATCAAATATTAAACCTAAGAATTTAAGACTAGTAGTATTTACAATATTTACATTATTATAGTTAAGATAGAAGTTATTACATTTGTGTTTTCTACAGATATGGAATAATTTGCATTTGTTTATAGAAATATTCGCATCTAAACAATTGGACCAATTGAAATATCAGAAAGAATTTTTAAGAAGGTATTTTTAACAATATTAAGATTATTTTGCTTGGAGAAGATCAGCACATCATCAGATAGTATGCGAAATGAGTTTATATTTAGAGATTATCGTACTGATTTCGTTAAATGCGATTACAAATAGTGTGACAGACAATGGTGATCCTTGTGGTATTCCGTTGTACATATTGTACGTGTTCGAAAAAGTGTTATTTATTTTAGTCATGAATTTCCGATTAATTAGGAAAGAGTTAATAAAGTTAAATATTTTTTCACCAATTTGCCACTTCTCAAGTTGTCGTAGAATGACATGAGAACCAACTCTGTCAAAAGCTTTCTCTAAATCCAAACTGAGAGTGGATATGTGGTTTCTTTTCGATAAAGCAGTTTTGGCGAAATCATCAAAATAGAGTAAAGCATCCATAGTGCCTTGCCYTGCCTTAAATGCCACTTGGTTTTAACTGAGAAGGTTTTTATTTAATGCAAACCACGAGATATGTTTTGATATGATTTTTTTTAATAGTTTGACCATGCAACAATGGAGTGATATAGGCCTGTAACCAAGAACATCTGTAGACACTACATTGGATTTAGGAATTGCTACAATCACTACATTTTTCCAACTTTGAGGGTAGACACCTTGACTTAAAATATTATTGTACAATTTAAYAATTCTATTTTTAAGACTTAAAGGACAGTTTTTTAGCATGGGGTATGAAATCCTGTCTGCACCGGGAAACTTGCCTGACATTGAAGATAAACTGAAATCAAATTCTGCGATGGTTATGTTTGATTCGGTAATAGATGGGGGTGTGAGATCTTTACTGTACCTTCTTCTGAGAAGTTAATTTTTATTTGATACGAACGAGAGGTGGAAGTTTRAATCTCTCGCATAATCGGACCATACAGAGGCGAAATGATTAGCAATTTCTCTTGAGTCGAAAATTGGGCCACTTCGGGTGTTTACTGAATTAAGATTCACATGCGTATAGGAGCCTGAGAGCATTTTTATGTCGGCCCATAATTTCTTGGGATTTGTTAACGGGGTGATAGCTTCGGTAAGTTTTTGTAAGCAAGTCTTCTTAGCTTCTTTAATAAGCCTTGTCCAATAGAAATTTTGGCTTCGCCGACCCTTTTCTGGATAAAAGAGTKGATAAATGGGTTATAATGGGGAAATGATCGCTGTTGTAAAGATCAGTTAGTGTTTGGCTGTTAAGTTTGGGGGCGATAGCAGAAGAACAAATGACCAGGTCTAYATTCGTGAACGAATTAWGTGTAGAAAAATGCGTAGGAGAACCGTCGTTTAAAATTGTTAAGTTTTCTGCTAATAAAAGATATTCTATGATTTTACGTCTTTGGTACATGTGGAACCCCAAAGAGGGCTCCAGGCATTGAAATCGCCAAGTACGAGTATTTGGATAGTTCCGATTATATCGCGTAGTTCTTTGATATTWAAGTTTTGGTGGGGTGGAATGTAAATTGTTAGGATGGTTAATTTAAATCCAATAAATATTTCTATTGCTATCGTTGAAATATTAAAACATGTAGTGAGAAATTTGTGTGGGAAGTATTTTTTTATTAAAGTAGCAATACCTTGTTTGTTAGTATGATTTTGTGTTAAGTTGGAGAAATAGGCAKCGTATTGTTTGGGTACAGCAGCTGCGGAATTAAATAAAAGGTGTGTTTCTTGTAGTGATATAACACTTGGTGATTGTTCTTCTATGAGTAATTCTAGGTCAGTGTAAAGGAGAGGAGGGATAATGAGAGTTATTGATMTTCATGGTCAGATGTGGTAATTATATGAGTTGAGATATATTCGGAATAAGTAGGTGGAGCGGGAATATTAATATTGTCTATATAGAGAGAGTTAGTTTGRATTTTAAGAGAATCTGTTGTGGATATTTTAGGAATGAGTGGTATGCTTATTTTGATTGGGTTTGTTTTTGTTTGGGTAAGCGTTAGATTAGGAAGGTTTTTTGTTGTTTCTTTTGTAGTTTCCTTTGGTGAGTTTAGATGGTTAGCGATTGCGAAAGAAGAGGATAAGCTGAGGATAAGCTGTTGGGGATTTTAGTACAGTGTCTGTGGAGAGTGGTAGGGGAGGAGATGATGAGCGGTGAGAAATCACGTTTGTTTGTGAAGAGTAAGGATGATCGCCTGAGCAATTTGCACAAAATGTGCGGTTGCATGGCAAGGGGAGATGATGAGGGTAACTGCACATATCGCAGGCAGGGTTGTTGGTGCAACATTTCGCTGTGTGACCTAGAAGCTGGCAACTTTTACACCTCATGGGGTTGGGGAAATATGCTGTAATCCTCATTGTGCGCCATGAGACTTCGATTTTTTCTGGAAGTTTGTAGAGGTCAAATGAAAGAAGTATCACACCACTAGGTCTTTGTTTGCCTTCTATATTTTTTGTGAATTTATACACAAAAGTAACTCCCTGATCKTTTAAATTGTCAACAATTTCATCTTCTGCAATGTCATTTAGAAATTGGGTGTAAATTGTGCCTTTAGAGCAATTCAAATTGTCGTGTAACTTAACTTTAATAKCGCAAATTCCAWTTAATTTCTTTGTTGTAAGAAWATGTTCAGCGATCTTCCGATTTTTAACGAGTAAAAGTAAATTACCATCACGTAATTCGGTTATAGGTACAATTTCCTTACTTATTGATTCTAAACTTTTATGCACGGCGAAGCAAGAGTATTTGGAAAGTGTTTTGTTCGAATGTGCTGCAGATATTAGAACAAACTTTAGGAAATCTTTTTTAATTTGAGGCAGTTCTGGAAAATTTTCAAGAGGTTTGTATGTAAGTTTTTTCCTTTTGGGGTTGGGGCTAGAGGCAAGCAAAGCAAACCTGTTTTCTCCGAGGTTAGGCGGCCCTGGGGCGATAATAAATCAAATATTCACTAATATGCACTATTTTTTACGCGAGTAACCGTACGATCAAAGTAAARCGAAAACACGTGCACTTATGTATATGCAAAAAGGAATATGCGAATAAAGTGTAAAGCACAAATGAAAAACCGTGATTAGAAAACACGTCCGCTCAATGAGAGAGRTAGTCGAAGAGTGAATTCAATTCTTAATTTCAACTTTTCTTAACACCGTAAACATTTATATTTATATAACCCTATATTTATCTTGATTAGTTTTATGGAATACGTAAACCGTTAGGTGAATAAAACTGTAATACTCTGTACCAAGAGTATAAAAATAGCAGATTGTTTAAATGTCGAGATCTAAAATTGGTCATCTATAAAAACAAAAATTTTATCATGACTAAAATTCCGAAACTGGCGAAACTATTTAGATCCTGTTTAATGATTTTATGTTATATTAGAAGAACTGACTTTTAATTTACTTAAATGAAGTAAGGCGTCTTCTTCAGAATTAGACGGAGGGTTAACTGAAGTATTTAAACTGCGCACGTGCTTATAGGAAACATTTTGAGCAGTAGTACAGTAATTTTACTTGAAGAATTTTGCATACTGTCATATGACATATTAGATATAAATTTCATTGCGAACGGGAGCAGCTTAAGCAGACTAGCCTATGCTGAAGCTYTTTAGCCTATTCATTAAGAAATCACCAAAGTTATCCATCCATTTCAATGCCAATATATATTGATTTTAATTGTAATCATAATAATGCATCGCAGAAAACGAGAAAAGACGCGGACTTCCCAGCAGACGGATCACGACGCCAGAGCCAACAACCTCGGCCGGGCGACAAGCCCAGTTGAGCCTCGAGAAACAATGCGACCAAGAAGTGAAAAGGACGGCCAGTAGCAGAAAGGGTTGCCCAAAAAAGCAGGGAAGATACTCGTAGTCGAAGGAGAAAGAAGAATATCGCATAAAACCAGAGAGCAAAAAGCAGGCCCAAACGACAATCGGAGGCCGTAATCAATAAGCCATCAAACGAAATAACTACGCCGCGGTCCTCAAGAATATCCGTAGAGCCGAGCCGAGGCTTTACTACTCGAGCTGGAGAAGGGACAGTCCACAAAAGCCAGTTTCTGCGAGGCACTCAAGACGACCTTCCGAGAATCCGCAACTGTGGCTGACCTTAAATCAAAAGCCACAATAGAGATTAGTGACCTCGACTCCAATAAGTATAATAGCACCTAACACAAGAGAGCTGGTAAGGGTATATGTTAATAACGCTCGATGAGGATAAGACTGACAAACTGATGCGACAGGCACGCCTAAAAATCGGCTGGGTTAACTGCATGCTGCGACTGAAAGAAACCCCAAAAAGAGCAGGGTACTTAACCTGGGACTGCAAGACAAGGTGCTTCCATAAAATATGGTCAACCAGGTCGAAAATTGTAAGAGTGCACAAAGCCTCCCTCATGTATCTCTGCGTAGAGGCTAAACACGAAAATGTTGACCATATACCGGGCTCCACAAAATTTATGGGATATAAGAAATACCAAAACAAATGAATATCCTACAGTCCAATAGGCATCGATGCAAGACTACTGACGCACTACTCTTGCAAATGGTGATAGAGAAGGCCTAGGAGTTAATCATCACGCCATCACTGCAAACAAAGGGAACGRCAATGGTTTTGTCTGGTCCAAATGCGACCTTTGTACAGTAATTAGCTGATACTTGACGCTAAGCGATAGCATACAGGAGTTCCAAGAAATCTCGACAATATTGAGGGCACAGCCAGGTCTATAGAAGGTCAACTCATTATCGCCGAAGACCTAAACTCCAGAGCCGTAGAGTGGTGAATGCCAAACACAGACTCGAGAGGAAAGCGGATTTTAACTCAATACGGGAAATTCAACTACGTTCAGAAGACCGGGATGCGAGGAAACCACACCAGACATCACCCTATCAACAGAACACATGGCAGGCTCAATAAATAATTGGAAAGTCCTGGAGGATTACACTGGCAGCGATCATCACTACATCTCTTTCTTGATCAACATTGAAGCACGGRAGAGAACTACGGGAGGATATAAACAGAAACCCCTGGGGGCTAGGGTATAAAATAGTTACGAAAAGACTCGGCGCTCGAGCAAGGCCACCTGACGTAAACGCTGCCAAAATGGATCACATCTTGAACGCACTACTCCCCACATACGAAATAAGGGCCAGGGATCCAGAACAAACCCTAAGTACTGCGCAAATCCCCCAGTTCACGCTTGAAGAGCTGCAAGCTGCCACTGGCAAGGTCAAGGCCGACAAATCTCCCGGCCCGGACGGGATCCCAGCAGAACAGACTCGAAGCGGCTAACAACGAAGCTGGAAGTTGTCTCCTAGACAACACGGCTTTAGACCCGGCATATCAACCACGGGAGCTATAAAACGCGTCATAGAAAGCGTAAAAGCCGCCCAGCGCAGATGGCAGCGTAGATTGCTGGCGACTCTAGACGTTCGAAACGCCTTCAACAGCGCTAGATGGGTAGATATGATCGACGTACTCGAGAAAAGCTTCAAGATACCCGACTACTTCAGGGCTGTGGTGCAGAGCTACCTCAGTAACAGCTGTACGAAACTAAAGACTGACCACGACAGATAGCAGTCACGTCAGGGGCAACACAAGCATCCATTCTAGGCCCAGACCTGTGATTCCAGACAAGTCGACAAGCCTAATTGGATATGCGGACGACATTGCAGCAGTAATCACAGCAAGGGATAGAGGATAAGCGCGAAGAAAGCTGAACCAGGTCATGATACGGACGCAAGCATGGCTCGACACACACAACCTCCAGCTCGCTAAGGAGAAAACAGAGCTACTACTGCTTAAAAAAAAAGCACATACCTTTCGAGATAAGCATGTACACGACTACTTATATTCTTAGGACACAAAAAGCAGCAAACTACCTATGCGTAAGGCTTGACCCTTGACTAACCTTCTAGGTACAAATCCAGCACGCTGCAGGTAACTCAGCGAAGATCACTTCTTAACTAAGTTGATTAATAACTAACATAGGAGGCACCAGGCAAGAAAAGAGAAAGCTCTTAATGTCGAGGACAACCAGCGCTTATAAACGAAAACCGGCGTAAGGCAGTGGGCAGAGTGTATCGCACCGCAGCCCTCAGAGTCACATCAGCCTACAGAACAGTATCAGGCAACGCAATATTAGTTATAGGCGGCAATGTTCCAATCGACCTTCTAGCATATGAAAGGAAAAAGCTGTGGGWGCTAAAGAAATCACCCGGCAATAACAAGAGCAAAATAAAATAAATAAGGAAAGATACGATAACATCATGGCAGCAAAAATGGGAGAATGAAAGTCGCGGCAGATGAACGGTCAGGCTGATGAAAGATCTAGATTTATGGACAAGGCGTAAATTTGGAGAAGACGATTTTTACACAACCCAGCTATTATCCGGTCACGGATACTTCAAAAAATACCTCCACAGAATGGTAAAAGTTGAAGAGCCGTCATGCCTATATAACGACGCGACAGAAGATGACGCTGAATACAGATTCTTTAAATGTGTGCGTTGGCAATGAGAACACACCGCCGCAGAAAACCTGGTTGGTCCAATAAACGTGGACAATTTAGTCTGCGTCATGTTGGAGAGCGAAACAAACTGGTAAATTATCAAAACATTCCAAGCAATCTTGATTCGCAGCAAAAAGGGGACTTGGACGGGACGGGACCAGGTGCGAAGATGTAAATATCTCAATGTGAAAAATGCAACGTCAGGCTGAAGTAACGCAAATGCGGTCCCATGTTCATTATAATGACATTTGTAACAGATATTTCCTCCATTCACCCTAATACATGACGTCTAGAATCTACAAGACCATATCTTGTAATGTTGAAGAAAGCCACTTTTGAATTTTTTTGTAGATAAACAATATAATAATGTATAATAAGTGTATAAATTCTTTTGTGGGAAGTTGTGGTAATTTTAAGAAAAATGATAAAAACAAATTTGCTTTATTAATAAGTAAAATAATAAGAAAAAAATGTATACAAATCTTTCATAAAAAGTTGGTAAAGCTCATAACAGTACAAAATCTGTACTGAGTGATCTTGAAATAGACGAGGGTGAATTGGTCTGGCTGCGCTTTACCATGTGTCAAGTTAATGCGAAATCTGAAGGGAAATTGCCAAGGGTAGAATCTATTAATTTAATACATAGTTCATTAGATGTATCATTAAATAAGCAAAGCAGAATTACTTGGAAGATTTAATCATCAAAATTATATTTCTAAGTCCTCTTTCTTTCTCCATTTCTCAAAAAGTATTGCAACGTGAATAGCAAATATTTATACCATCTATTTGTGTGAATATGTACATAACTATATGAATAGTATATATGCAAATGCATTGGATTACGTGCTTGGGTCATTGTAAATTAAATGTAATAAGACAATCATTCCAATGAATCTTCTAACAAAATGAACAAATTCTCGCATTCCGTTCGMCGGTCCACTCATCCTCGTAGACAACAACAAGTGAAACAGGAAATGAGCACACAACACTTGACATGCATACACCAGAGCACTCGACTATAAAAAGGGATATCCTTAGAGAAAGAGAAAAAGGCACTTGTAGCGCTCGAGGAGTATAGAGAGTGTGGGTGCTGCTGTCGCTGCCAGCTAGCAGAAGAAGTGAGTGTCCATGTGCCCAAGTGTCGGCATTACTGGCATAACGAGTTATCGCGAGACACTACACTGGGCATGCCAGGGGCATGAATAGAGCGTTCACATATATTCACGCTTCAGTGCAGGAAGATGGGCAAATCGCGCCGTATTTGTGCAAAACAAAGAGCCAAAGGGACAACAGAAGCGTTTATCTGCTATGTGAGAAGTGGCAGTGTTGCTTTGTAAGCTAGAGTTAGAGCAGAGAGTTTTACTCAAAAGGCCATCGGCAAGAAAGGATAAAGCACCCGAAACGGACACATACTACATACATATTTCAGAGGAAATGGTCCGATTTCTTAAATAGTTTGCATGCATATATGTAGGTATATTTGTACATAATATTAAAGATGGCTGTACGCACGAACGAACGAAGATTCATTAGCGAATATCAATTTCAGCTGCTCTGACAATTTAAAACCGGCGTTAATTTATAAAAAAAAAAACACACAAAGCGACATGTGTCCGAGGTATTTACAGTTATTTAGGAACATTCATTGACTGCAACTATAAAAGCAATTTTGGTTTTCGGCTTGTTGGCAAATTTGGAGCAGTGGCTTTCGGATAACAAAAAACAAAAACGAAAGAAACAAAAACAAAAGCGCAAAACACTTTCATCTAAGCAAAAAGCGAAACATTGCTTGCCTACAATGCCCACAGCACTTCGTAGTGAAATTGCCGAAAATCCGTTGCTTTTGCCTGCAGTTGGTTGACAAAAAAGTTGTTGAAAATCAATTTGTGGCGTTTGTAGTGAACAGCTAGATAAACAAGCAGCGCAGCGCTTTTAGGGCTACAAATGGGTAAATGGAAATACATAAGCGAAATGGGAAAAAGTATTTAGAGCATAGGGCAATGATTAAGCCAAAGCTTTTGCGATGGATGTAGTTTAAGCTTTATATGTAAAAATTTATACGCTTTTGTCCTTCTGCTTATAAGCGATTCTGCAGAAATTCGAAATTCCAACTAACATGGGACTAAATTTTACTAAATGAACTATGCGTTGAGATTATAAACTCACTTAAAATAAGGCATGCCATCCATACGTTTCGAACGTATGTGTGTATGTTAGTACAGCAATGATTGTTGACTACGAAAACGTCCGGATATTGATGAACCTAGTATCATTTTTTTCTTAATAGCAGCATGGCACTAATGAATTATCATCCATGAATATCATATCCCAATTCTAATTGTCAAAACATACAGTGAGAGCAAAGAAGGAAATAGGGCAGCGATGCCTATATCTGAAATGTCATAGAGGATAGATGAAAATCGGAAATAACTCTTCAACAACTCATATATGGAATATTAGGACCTCAAGACCCAAAGCTGACTTTTTACCGCAATTTCGGTCAATGTGTAAGATATAGAATTGAAACTCGGATAAAATCCTTTCCTGATATCATGGTTTTGCACATATCGTCCAATATGTGAGTTATCTAAATAAAATTGAAAGAGCGTGTTTTTTGTAATAACTGTATCTGTGTGCCTTGAATGGAAAAACGTGGGTGAATCCTGCAAACATATACCGCATATAATGGTAATTGTATGTGAGTTACCTTACTTAAACTCAAATTTGCTAAATTGCTTGAAAATATGTTCTCGAGTATAGCAGAGTAGTTTCAAAAGATTTTTTAAATCACCACAGACCCTTTCTGCCTACATTATACTTAATGCGTTTTAATGTGTGATACCTTAATGAATTCAATTAGACAAACTTTCTTAAAAATTATGTGGTTTAGATCTTTATATTTGAATGGATTAGGTTTAAACCTTGGTTCAAGCATTATATCCCTAATTACGATATAAATCGAATCTTAACTTGGAAAAGTTATACTAAAAGCCTTCTTAACGGTATGAGTTCCAAACGCTTAAAGTTATTTCTAACGCCCCTGCCTTTGTGGGCAATGGATAAAGATTTAACCATTCTATACGTTAACGATGAAATTCGCAGTATAAAAACAAAATATATTGAGAGTCTACATGATTACACAAATGTTCAGGTAATAACCCTATAAGTGAAAAGGGGTACAGCCAGACTTTTAGAGRATAAGATCTATATATATTGTATATATTATATATATACCCAAACAAGTAAGGAAGACTAAGTCGGGTGCGAATGCACATCAAATACCGTATTTGTGTAACGTTTTATTCCGCTATCATCATTGGTATATATTATACAGAGAATTCATCAGATGGAATTCAAAATAGCGTTATTTTGGAAGAAGGCGTGGTTGTGAACCGATTTCATCCATATTTCGTACATGTCATCAGGGTGTTAAGAAAATATTAAGTACCGAATTTCATTGAAAGCGCTCGAGTACTTCCTGAGATATGGTTTTTGGTCCATAAGTGGGCGACGCCACGCCCATTTTCAATTTTTAAAGAAAGCCTGGGTGCAGCTTCTTTCTGATATTTCTTCGGTAAAATTAGGGTTTCTGACGTTT
>NW_017536496.1:97392-144161 GCF_001853355.1 Bactrocera latifrons | reverse complement strand
CAGGCTTTTTTTAAAAATTGAAAATGGGCGTGGCGTCGCCCACTTATGGACCAAAAACCATATCTCAGGAAGTACTAGAGCGATTTCAATGAAATTCGGTAGGTAATATTTTCTTAACACCCTGATGACATGTACAAAATATGGGTGAAATCGGTTTACAATCACGCTTTCTTCCAATATAACCATCTGATGCCTTCTCTGTATAATATATACATTAGGAACCAATGATGAAAGCGGAATAACACTTTACACAAATACGGTATTTGATGTGAGAGTATAAAATGCTCGGTGACACCCGAACTTAGCCCTTCCTTCCTTACTTATTCTTTCTTCCATTTGTAAGAGTTCCGAATTCACTTTTAAACTATGAGCTAGTTCATCAGAAGACGATATCATTCTTATTCGTTTCTTGGGAGAATTACTTATATTTATTCGCCGTAAAATATCTACAATTAACTTTAGCTAGTAGGTTTTTACATTAAAGGTTTTACTTCATCATACCTGAACCACTATCTGAAGACATGACAAAATTACTTTGTGAACACACTGACTTATACCACCATCACGAACAATATATGTAGTTAACAACTAAAAAATAAACACATTTTAAAGAGTTAAATTGAATGGCATGCTGCTAATTTCTTCAGATTATGTTATTTAATTAAGATTTGATAAGTAATAGCTGATAAAGTAGTTAGTAGTAAGTTTTTAAAATTTTGTGTAGATAACAAATATTGCCCAAAAAGTTTTCCCACAAAAGTGAAATAAATGAAAATAATGTCTAGGRCAACCGCCTGAAACTATGCACTATTGTTTTTAAAGCACGGCCCGTAAAGTCATACTATTTTCATGTTGATTTCATTGCCCAGGGAGAAAGAAAAATAATTGAAAAAAATTAATGAAGATTTCATGTGAAATTGKATAGAAAGGTAAATAATGCGCCGTAAGAAAAAGTACATAATTCGAAGAGGCAAATGAAATTGAAATTTAGGCAAGTGAACAAAATATGGAAGCACATAAGTACATGCGAATTGTAAAAGTACCTACCTATTTACCTACGATGTCTGACTTTATACGCAATGGGCCCAAGGTATTCAATTACTGACAAGAATTTATGCGGATGAGTGAGACTCACCACATAGAAACCCTCCATGGCAAATACGAAAAAGCTTTTCCTCTGCTGGTGGCAAATTAATGTGATGCTCAAAGTGCTCATGAATTCGACGAWGTAAAATACATATCTATACATACATATGTATATCTTGCTATAAATGTTGCGAGTGTGTGTACACACTAAACGACAAGTAGCAGAAATTCACCTCTTATTGAATTTTCGATTGTTATACCACTTTGCGTAAGCAATAAAGAGATATTATCAACGTTCTTTTTTTCCACGAAGGACGTTAATGAGATTATTTAGAACAATTTTTATAGCCTTGCAACAGGTTCCAACAGAATAGAATACATCTGTTCACCCAACGGTTAGATGTGGGTTATATACTATATCTACAAGAGGCTCCGTCCACGCTTTGCTGTAGCTGATTCATACATTTGTAGATGGTACYACTAATACCATTTATATGATTTCTAGTCAGCCCCTATCTTTAAAATATACGTATACAAATGTGGCAAATGACGAACTATTAGTTAATGAGATATAGCATTTTGGGTGAAGCAWYTTGTATTAGTTTACAAAAATCAAATAAAAAGCATTTCTCGTGTTAATTAGGCATTAATCAAGGCCAGGGAAATCAAGAGATTTGCTAAAAAAGAAAAGAGGCTAAATGGGCACCGAACGCAATAAAGAGGCGCAGTGCAAAGTGGGTGCCAAGTTCATAATCCAACAAAAACATCGAATTACTGATCCTGGGGCATGTTTGARTAGTCTTTAATCGTAAYAAACCCGAATTTTTGTGTCGATGTGTGACAATAGGAACATAGCTCCATCATTTCAGGCTGGAGTCTAATCGGCAGTAAACCTAGTATTATGACATCAATMCTTTGGAATGCACGTGGTATAATAATTATCGACTTATCACTAAACTAGTTATTATCCATTGCACTGCGTATTTGGATGCAGCTCTAGGTATTCAACCATTCCAATATTTAACTATTGTATTATTTTTTAATGCGGATCAGGTTGAAATTGTACGCATATACTTCATCATTTTCGTGTAAGTGTTGGACTGCTCAGTGCAATGTTTCGAGAATATTTCTGTATATCGCAAGTTATAATATATATTTTTATCAAAACTGCTGTTATTCCGATTTTTTTATGATAGATGTAGCGTTTGGTTTGCTATGAATGCATTTGCGTTCTTCTTCCATAATCTAGGAAAGAAGCCGCAGTGCACAGACGACGAAAATGTCAAAGCCATTTTTTGTTGTGATATTAAAAATATCTGACTGATTCGTCATWAAGAAAACTGCTTTGTTCATAAGCAACAAWCAGTATAASCTATATACTAAGCATGCATACGAAAATAAGTGTTTTCCCGCATTARCTCTGTGTTGTTATTACWCTTGCAACCGGTTGCTAAAGTGTATTACAGTTATGTTCACATAACTGTTGCACGTATCACCTAAAACTAAACGAGATAAGCGTAGGGTTGTAGATATATAAATGACCACGATGAGGAGAAAAATTTAAATCCGGTTGCCTGTCTGTCCGTCCGACCGTGCAAGCTGTAACTTGAGTAAAAATTGCGATGTCTTGATAAAACTTGGTATGCAGGTTTTTCTAGTACAAAAACAATTATGAGTTCCTAGATGTGCCATTGCCACACCCACAAATTGCCATTAACCGAAAACCCATGAAGCGTCATTCCCAAGCAATAAATTAAGATATAAAACTCTAATTTGGCACCTGTTAGCAAATTTTTTTGAAAAAGTTAGCGTGACCGCATCCGCTAACAAGTTTAATGTACATACACAGATAGACAAAAGTATTCGTTAGTGAACATGCTGTACTTGAAAAAGGTTAAAAAAAAAAGAAGTTCTTAATGTTAGTTTTTAGGTTTTATTTCAATAAGCAATATTCCATACATTCATTGTTTACAAAAAACTCCAATGAAAAATGATAAATCATAATATTTAAGCTAAAAGCTTCAGAAAGTTCAAAATTTCTTTTTCTTTACTGACAGTAGAAGCAGTTCTTATAGGTTCCAAGCGCTCATAGACAGCATCTTTGGTTGGTTTCTTTTCCGTCGTTGCGTGGGCACAATTCAGCGATATGTTGAAGAACCTCGCTTTGATGCGAATTGTTTCTCCCACAAGCATCGTACATCGCATTTCTTGGGCGGCGATGATGTTAGCCTTTATTTTCACGAGGACATCAACCAGCTGGACAGCGACACCTTCCCAATTAAGGAACCGGACATTCCAGGTGCATGTTCTCAATTCGTAGTCCTTATTGCGTTTGCCATGATTGTCATCAAAAGGGTGGTCTCTCATCCGAGGCTGGTTGTTCGTTTTCATTAGGTGTTTTTGTTTACATGATGTTTCGCTTTCCTTTTAGCTCGCCTTTAAGCGAATGTTCTTAGACCGGAAGACGTGAGCTGCTTGAGTCATATGTTAAAAAATCTTTTCTGGCCACTCCCAAGTGAATGGCAATGAGAGAACTTTTCTCACTTGTGTGAACTTCTACACATGACTCCATCCACCAAGTTCAAAAATTGCTTGGACAAAAGTATTCGCAAATTTTAACAATCTTATTTTAAATAASCGTTTATATTAAAATCAGTATTTTGTTTGCAACCCCTTCGTTTAATGATTTCTTGACAACGATTGGGCATTAAATGCACTAGTTTTTTTGTAACATCGTTCAGCCATTCTTCGGAAAGGACCATTTTAAGCTGATCTTTCGACGTTATGTTATCTAGCAAACATCCCACAGATGCTAGATTGGGTAAAGGTCCGGTGACTGGGGAGGTGTTCGAAATGAATGGGGTACATTACAAATAAGYCAAAGCCGTACAGTCTCCGCCGTAAGCTTGGGATCATTTTCAAGTTGGAAATATAAATAATTTTCCAAGCAAATTCCAAAGCTGGATTTCAAATTGGTTTTTAAAATGGCCAAGTAATCTTTATTTTTCATAGTCTCATCTATGGAAATGAGATTATCCGCGCCTGCAGCCGCCATACATCCCCATACACCCCCATACCATAGCCCTATCACCACCGTGCATTACTGTGGCTTGCAAGTTGTGTAGATGATAATTTTACTTTCATCGGAGAAAAACACTTTATCCCAAAATGAAATATTTTTGGAATGGTGCCTTGTTGCAAAATCCAAGCGCTTTTTCTTACGGTTATGTCCAAATCTTCAATTATTGTTCGCTTGTCTGTTTCACTTAGCTTGCACAGGCGACCAGTGCGAAGGCAATTTTTGTACTTGTGTGTTTCTTCAAAACGTTTTAAAATACTGCGCACGGTTGATCGCGGTCTCGAAACAATAGAGAGTTTTATGGACATTCCACTAGTTAATAACTTTACGATGATTTTTCTCTCCTCCTCTGTGGTTTCTCTACCTTTACAACTCATTTTTACCTAATTTTGCAAAATAGTATAAACTAGCGGCAAATCATTATGACACATTCTCACATACGATCCAAACTATGATATTGCCAGATGCAAATTTTTACGTTAACGTGTTGGCTTATTTCCTTAAGGCCCATAAGTTTCGTATACAATACGTGGTGAATACTTTTATCCAAGCGAGTTTTGAACGTTCTGGAGTTTTTGGCTTAAATATTATGATTTATTATTTTTCATAGGAGTTTTTTCATCCAGAATTAAGGTATGGAATATTGAAATACATATTCTAAATGTTAGTTTTTACATTATAAAATTATAAAAACTAACATTTACAATTTTTTTTTTATATTTTGAGCCTTATTCATGTATACAATTCATGGCGAATACTTTTCTCCATCTGTGTATGTATCTCCTACACCACTTAAGTCATAATAATCAATGTACAAATCTTCTACGAACTTCTTCCTACAGTGTGAAAATGGATGTAATCCGAGTATAACCCCGCTCACTCTTCTTATAACCAAAAAGCTAAAAAACTACTGAAAGCGCGATAAATCAATAACCAAATATGACAATGACATCAAATTTTACACCACAGATAGTGTCAGAGAGCTTTATGGAACCCGATGTGAAAATTGGACAATGGGCGTGGCACGACACACTTGTTTGTGAAGTCCCATATTTTGGGTCAGGTGAAAATGGACGCCTACTTCGCATGTAGGACAAATTTAAATTCCACCTGATTCGTTCAGTTTTCAGTACACAAATCAAGAAGCCATTAATGAAAGGGATAAAACTTAGCACGAATAATGACTGTAGTGTATGCCACCTTATGACCAAAAATTGTTTAAATTAAATACACTTAGGTATCAAATATTTTGATTCCGGTACCTATAGCTGTGTGTGATATATATATGAATGAAATTAAGGGATAATCCTCTTCTTATAATGGTACTAGAAGTTCGCCCCGGCTTCACACGGGTATTAAACAATCATTTCAAAATTTAAAATTTTGCACACATTCTCCAACATATACAATCTCCGTTTTATGTGGGGTCATTTAAAATTAGTTAAATGAAGGAAATTCGAACATAAAAGTATATTTTTTTGTATTATTATTATTTTTTTTTTAATTTTGGTAAAAATACTTTTATTATATATTTTACTCTCTCTGCTCCTGAAATATAATTTATTTAGTCAGAGCTTCCCAGTTTACGATATTTGATGTTAATTTATAATGCGGCAACAATTAAAATTGATTTTCAAGACCTCCTGGGATAGACCAACATACAGTTGGCCATGCGTAAAATATTATTTTCTAAGGTCAATCCGTACTGATCTGAAAATTTGGCCTTGGCACTTGTTTGTAGTTAGAGAGAAAGATGTTTTCGCTGGAAATTGAAGCCGTTTAAATGGGATTGGCCGATTACTTGGGATAATCGGAATCCTCGGCATATGAGGTAGTTGACCAGTTGCTGGGCCGGTGATAATGGTTGTTACAATTAAATTGTYCTTCAATTCTTTAAAAAGCAGCCTTGCACATGCTTGGAGGACTTTAATTACTCAAAAGCTTGCTTGGAATTCTAATTTTTAAAGCCAATTCATGTGGTGGCAGTGCAGGAGGGTGTAATGAATTTAAAAATTTCTGGGGATAATAGACTACGTCGTCGATATTAGTCACGGTCTATCGATTTGTATTTTTTCCCAGGAACTTTATGAATAATCAAACCGTTTATTCCTGGCTGACACTGTTGCCATAGAACACAACCAATGAAGTTCCTTTTCGTGCAAATTCTCGATGTCAGGGTATACTGCATCTATTGAAATTTCTAAACCATAGACTAATACAAAGGTTATCCCATCCATGAGAGCAAAGGAGTCTTTCCGGTCTTTTAATATTCTGTGCAGGGCCNCATTTAAAATTAGTTAAATGAAGGAAATTCGAACATAAAAGTATATTTTTTTGTATTATTATTATTTTTTTTTTAATTTTGGTAAAAATACTTTTATTATATATTTTACTCTCTCTGCTCCTGAAATATAATTTATTTAGTCAGAGCTTCCCAGTTTACGATATTTGATGTTAATTTATAATGCGGCAACAATTAAAATTGATTTTCAAGACCTCCTGGGATAGACCAACATACAGTTGGCCATGCGTAAAATATTATTTTCTAAGGTCAATCCGTACTGATCTGAAAATTTGGCCTTGGCACTTGTTTGTAGTTAGAGAGAAAGATGTTTTCGCTGGAAATTGAAGCCGTTTAAATGGGATTGGCCGATTACTTGGGATAATCGGAATCCTCGGCATATGAGGTAGTTGACCAGTTGCTGGGCCGGTGATAATGGTTGTTACAATTAAATTGTYCTTCAATTCTTTAAAAAGCAGCCTTGCACATGCTTGGAGGACTTTAATTACTCAAAAGCTTGCTTGGAATTCTAATTTTTAAAGCCAATTCATGTGGTGGCAGTGCAGGAGGGTGTAATGAATTTAAAAATTTCTGGGGATAATAGACTACGTCGTCGATATTAGTCACGGTCTATCGATTTGTATTTTTTCCCAGGAACTTTATGAATAATCAAACCGTTTATTCCTGGCTGACACTGTTGCCATAGAACACAACCAATGAAGTTCCTTTTCGTGCAAATTCTCGATGTCAGGGTATACTGCATCTATTGAAATTTCTAAACCATAGACTAATACAAAGGTTATCCCATCCATGAGAGCAAAGGAGTCTTTCCGGTCTTTTAATATTCTGTGCAGGGCCTCTACGTGTGCTTTATGGCGCATGGTGCATTCAGCCCACATAATCAAAGAGGTCTTGCAATAGTTAACCAATAACGGAAGTTTAAAAGATGAATGAGCAGTTTTTCTAAGATAAAGAGAGTTACAGCAGTTTCTGATGAAGCAACTGCTATCGCTATCTTCCCTGTTTGTCTTCTTTTAGCAAGATTAATACTTTGAAAGAAATGTCTTGCCAGTGCCCAGGTACATCCAAAAATAAATGCTGTTTTTGTTATTATTCAGTGCCCAGGTACATCCAAAAATAAATGCTGTTTTTGTTATTATTCACGCTATAACTCCCCCTTTTCAGTGTTTTAGCTAAATAACAAATTGTTAAATAACATTCTCAGGCTAATTTTAACATTCCCATATATTATACACATTTTTTTTTTTTGGTAATTTATGCTATGGTATTTATGCTGGTTTAGTCAGCTATAGCGAACAGACAAAAGCCGAACTTAATTTTATATATGTACTTACAAAATGTATGTATGCTAAAATGGGTTGAATCAGACCAATACTTTTCGATCCCCCTTTTACTTAATATAAAGGTTTTCGAACTTCGGGATGACTTCGTACCGCATATATCGGCCAATGTGTGGGTTATCCGAATGAAAATAATACACCCTGTTACATTCATAACATTGAATGTTTGTACCTAAAATAGATAAAACCTATATAACTAATATCAAGATTTTCGAACATCCGACTGACTTTACTCTAAGTGATTAGTTTTACACCATGAAGTATTCCCCTGTACTTGATTCTTGCAAGTTTCAAGAATAAAGTGTTCCCTACATGGTTTTACTCATTGGAACTAACACGACTTTCATTGATATATAGATAAATGCTAACTAAGACTAGACGAATTAAAAACTGGGTGACTGCTTGTATATCTGTCCTTGCAAGTTATAACTTGAGTGAAGATGAAGATGAAGAAGATGAATTTCGTTACTAAAAACGTAAGGTGGACTTCATAGATGGGCGTAAACGGACCGCTGCCACAACTAAAATAAGCTACAACTGCCGAATTCGCTTAAGGTAGCTTATGCCTATTTTCCTGACAGAAAATAAAAATGAATTATCTTGAATATTTAGATTGTTTTAAGTTAAATTTCAAGGATAAATAACAAAATGGCGGACTTTGAAAAAAAGCTCTTTTATTTTAGCAAAGAAAGGGTTGTAAAATAAAAAGCTAGGGGTGAAAAATATTCTCGTTAATACCGACGAGAATTATAAGTGTGCAAAACAGCGCTTTAGGAAACTCGTTATAACTCCCGAAATATTTCGAATTTGTGTCTGAAATTTTCACAGTATATTCTCATACTCTATGCATACCCCAAATAACGGTACTGTTAAAAACTATTAAAAGTGCGATAAGTCAATAACTAAATATAACATGGACATAAAGTTTTACTCCGGCGTGAGAGAGCTTTATGGSAGYCGAGTTAAAAATTGGACGAWGGCCATGGCWCCGCCCACTTTTATGTAAAATCACATATCTCGRACTCCAACTTACCGAATGCGACAAAATTAGGAACTTGAAATAGTTCTAACATTTTTATGTCACAGTGCGGAAATGACTACAACCCCACCTATTGTTACCTTTGATCAAAAATATCGGTCAATGAGTGTGATATATAAAYAATTAAAATTTACTGATAATAGTGTATTTGTGTATTAAAAATGGGTTGAATCGTGTGAATAATTACCTGAGTCCCATAGACTTGATATAAAGATAGCCGAACTTCCAGGTGACTTTACACCGTTTTACTCGTAACATTGCCTAAAATATGTASATTAAATTGAGCGGAAGYTTGACCTAGCACCTATATAACTAATATCGGCATTTTTGACCCAATTCATAGGATTGGTGGTTGTATGTGAGTTAGCTTACTGAAACCCAGGGAAAATTTTTTTASTTTGTGGCATGTTAATAATGTMTGTTACACTTTCTCATATTTTGCTGAAGGAATTTTTTAGACTTTATGTTATTTCTATGTGCGCTTCCTGTTCATCAAACCAATAATAATTCCATATAGTTAGAAATTTTGTGAAACGTGATTTCCCTCTCAAAATCCTTTTCTTCCGTTTTTTCACATCTAACACTTTCACGGAAATTAGTTTATTTATGCATTTCTAGGCTACCAGAGGGAAAACCAAGCATACTTCTTGACTCAATAAATCTCTATTCATTTTTCAGGTTATATCATTTAAAACGAAATATTTCACAATATTTTATAATGGCTTCCTTACCTCGAAAACAATATATTGCTTACCATACATTAACAGCTAAAAAACAAAAAACAACACAAYAACATTTTACTAAAACGCTATAACTCAAAAACCCGAAAAAGCAACAAAAAACTAAAAATCCGACTTTTTACCAAGTGGAAAACTAATATCAAATTGCACTTTCGACACTCTGCTACAGCGCTGTTTATTCTTTTTTCGGTCTGTTTGCTTCCTACATTTCCTGAATACCCATATGGTTGAGTTAGTCGCCACTTTACCTCACGAACGCACCACAGCGGCTAAAGTCAATATTTATGCATATTTACTGAATTTTTCGCTAACATTGTGTTTACATTTCAATTTACTCGTATGTGTGTGCAGCATTGTGTTTGTTGTTGACCGAAAAATTTGCAACGTTCAACGCTGACGCGACCTCTTCCAAATTCATTTGGGCAAACTTTGGCTTACTCTCTGGCTAGCGCACACGTAGTTAGCCTAATGGAGTTGCTATGGCCACTAGCCTAAACCATCGCCTTAGGGAAGAAACCTCAACAAGGGATGACGGAAAATGTAAATAATTTTCATTTTTGTAAACTCTCAACATATTGCACCAGAGTATATTTGTCTGGTTTTTTTAATTAACTATTTTTTCTTCCTTTATTTTAAAATAGATAAATTAGTATTAACGAAGGTTTCTAAAAAACATAATAATGGAAGAGGATTTTCGCCCCCAACTTAGCCAAGTGTTTATTCTTCCTTCAATTCCTTATCCTTAATATAGAGGCCCGATCTAAAACGTTTATTTGGATATGTATGTAATACATGCCAAATTTGGTGAATATATGATATTACAAGTATACGCAAATTCCTTATTTCGAACTTAATCGTTTAGTTTGTATGGCAGCTACATATAGTATATGATATATATATAATCATCCAGTTATGGAGAAAAGAACATGTATGTTCGATATCTTAAATACTGAGGGACTAATTTATATATTTTATAGGATACTCGACGTCTCTTTTTGGGTGTTAGAATCTTCGTGGCAAACTATATATACCCTGTCCAGGGTATTAAAAGTAAATATCTTAACAATATTAGTTAGACGTATTACTGAAACTATGGATTACAAAGGTGGTGCCAAAAATTAAAGCAATCTATTTATTCATGAATGCGAATACCTAATATTCGGCCGCCACCGAACTTTTACATACCTTACTTGTTTTTAATATTTTGAAATTATGTTGAAACCGGAGCTAACGCAATTTCCCCAAAAATAATAAATACTAGATATTCATACATATATACTTATATGTATGTATATATGTTTATGCATGAAGACTTAATAGCAGAAAAGCATCAAATTAGATAGGAAATATACTAGGCTACAACCGCCCGAGAAAAATCTAAATAGTTACAAAGAATCAAATTAGAATTAAATGCCAAAAAATCTGAGACGAAATTTCAGAATTTAATTGAATATTTGTTTATATTACCCTATTTTATTTGTTTATAATTTATTATTTATAATTAAATTGACTAACTTGTATATCCATATATGGTAATCGAAACATTGGTAATGCTTACGTAATAATATGGAGGTTTTTAGCTATTCCTGTAAAATGAGTTTGATAGAAAGAGAGTTATGTGGTAAGTCACTATTCAAATTTAAATTGGAAATTTCATTTAGAGTAATTTTTGAGTCAATAATGTATATATGTATATGTGGAAATTGGTTTGTGTTTGGTACGAGTATTGTTTAATTTATATGTATTTATTTGATATTTCTCTCTTATTTGATTCACAATTTTCATTTTTGGTGTTATCAATTCTCTTATGTATAATTTGATTTTTCAATATTTCTTTGCTATTTAATTTTGTCGATTTCTGTACTGTTCTGCCCGCGTTCCTTTCGTTTTACCAGTGTTTTCGTACTTATGTCAAAATCGTCAAGTCCGCACGGTCGCCTTTCTTCGTCCCACAAATCGGCCATTCCTGACCACCTTTTCGTCACGACGTTACTAAGTTTTCATATAATCCGCAGTGCTCGATGTTACCTTAGGACCCCATTATTATCCACTTTTTCTACTTCACATCGACCATGTTTCAATCTTTTTAAAACTTTATAAGCTCTTAACAATTTGGGTTGTAACTTTATCCCGATTCAAAATTGTGCACATYATTTTCTTATTGAATGACTTTCTCTTACTTCTAGAATATTCTGTATATTTGATCATTTTTGGTTATTTAGACTTCACAAAGGCTTTCCTTTATACGAACGTTTTTATACCAGAGTGTAAGGAACTGAGTTAGTTCAAAAGAAATTTCATACTAGCTTCAATCGGATTTTGGTTAGAATAGAAAGGTATAAGGCTTAGCTAAATCTACACCCAAAAATTTCTTTACATTATACATACTATAAAAACTTTGCATATATAAATTTTTTGAGAATTGAATGTAATATAAAAAGCGAAGTAATGGCCGATATTTGACGAGTTTAAAGGAACTCCACGAAATGTTGAGCAGTTAGGTACAGATAAGGAAACTGTTCGCCACCCACTAAATAGAAAAGAGGTTATAATCCAAAACCTATATGTGTTACAGCAGGTTTACCAAAACTGCTCCCCGATTCATGAGAACGAGTAAAGTAATGCTAAGTTTTTTTAAGAACCGAGTTTTCCTATAAGAGTGACACGATTTCTTTAAAAGAAAAACACATACTACGATGCAATTAAGTTCTGCATATAATATCATTCAAATGGCCTCCTCGACTTCTTTTGCAGGTACAAAATTCGATGAACCCAATTTTCGAGTACTTTTCCACTAAACCAAGTGGTATGTCATCAATATAATGTTCAGTATTGATTTCGAAAGCTTGAAGAGAATCTGGTTTATAGCTCAAGACCTTCGACTTCAAATAACTCTACAATAAGTAGTTTAACGGTGTTAAATCACACCTTTTGGCCTCCATTCAATGTCACACTTTCTTGAGATAATCGAATCTTCAAACACTTTTCGCAATAATTCGGTTGTTGCACGTAGCCGCGTTTTGTTGGCATCAGATGATGTCAAGATAAACATCTTCAAATTGCGGCCATTATCGGTCTGTACCGCTCTCCACTGAGGGTAACGATGTCACCATCTTCATTTCAAAAGAAGTAAGGAGCATTGATTTCACCAGATCAAAAACCACGCCAACTGTCAATTGAATGTATTGGTTATCCATGAATTATTTGTGAATTTAGGAAAACGATAACTTTGAACATCTCCAAAACATCGATTTATCGCATTTTAACCGACATTTGGGCTTACGAAAGGTGTGTGAATGGTTTGTTCCGCACAAAGTGACTGACGACCAAAAATTGCTAAGAATCCAACATTCGAAGAACATCATCAAAGGGGTCAAAATGAACAAAAATCACATTTTCCCCAATAACCACTCCCCGTATTCACCTGATATGGCACCGAGCAAACTTCTTACTTTTCGGAAAAATGCATATACCCGTGAAGGGAAAGCGTTGTGCGGATGAAGAGGCCATTTAAAAGGCTTGCACCGGCATACTGGCGGCCATATCGGCCAACTAGTTAAAACACTGGTTCGACATGCTTTTGGACTATGTAAAATGTTGTATTGAAGCAGAAGGAGACTATTTTGAATAAAATAAATTGATTTTGCCGAAAAAACAATTTGTTCTGTTTTTTTCTTTTTTAAGTCCTGTTTACTTTGGAACGCACCTTGTAATGTGAAGTATCGCAACAAACTTAGTGACAAACTGGCAGAGTTTATCTAAGCATTTGATGAATCGATTCACATCATATTTATCGGTCTTATTTTAAATATAAACTCTGCGGATAATCTGTTCGATATAACAGTAAAATTGAGTGAACGATATCGGTAACATTCAATAATGCGATTTAGAAATAATTTATTTGGGATATATCCCAGTTAATATTATAACGCAGCCCTAAATTTTTCATAATGGAACTTAATGATGAAAATGTATTAAAGGGATTACCTTATCCATTCGGTTGTATAACTACTGATTGGTTCATCTTCTCTTATTGAAATTGAGTGGGTATGATTTCTTGAGCGTTGTTAGTGTATTATTTTACTGTTCTCATTAGCACATAAGAAAGATGAAAGGCGAAGACAAAGTATTTCAACTAGAGGAACTTCTCAGAGGCCGATGTATTTGATCCCCCCCCTACAGCACTTTGGATAATTGTATATTTCTGAAAATGTTTAGCCGATCCATTATTCCTTCATCYTCTTATTCATCTTTTCAATGAATAATAATTATATGATTGTTAGTTTTCATTATGTGGTCAGGTTGCGTTTAATTAATAATAGAAAGTCTTTTTACTCACTGGCCACCTGGCAATTAACGCTGACAACCGTTAGTCGACCGCACAAGTTTCTACGTGCTAGCCAACAAAAATAATATTTGTTGCCGTAAAAATTTAGCTTGAGCCAAAAGCTTTAGTAACACACATAAATAAAATCTACCAATGACTTTAAATACTTCAATAAACTAGAAAAGCGAGGACACCCTTTTTGTGGCCATACCTAAATCACAATTCCAACTATCACCACACCCACAACCGCCACATGAAGTTTCGAACATTTAGCTAAGCGCTCTGCTATCGGTAACTGTACATGCATTTAACAAAAAACAATTCAGTTGTGCTAACTCTTTTAATTCATGCGCATCACTTCGTTTTGCTTAGTTCCCCGCTGCTGCGTCTGCGTTTGTGGTGAGCTCTGATTTTTGTGTTGGAAAGTTCGTACATTCTTACCAACAATATCCAGCGAGAATAGCGCAACAATTTTCGCCAGTTCCGTTGTTTTGCCGTTATAGTTTCGTTTGATTGTTTTGCGGACCGGACGAACGGGCGGATGGATGGACGGACGACAACTGCACGAACGGACTTTTGTTGCCAACAATCGGTAACCATTGCGGTTGCTGCCCCACCATTGTTTTTCTTTTTATTTCCACAATCTTGCATACATACTATATATATACATTTATGTATGTATTTCTATATCCATTTGCGACTTTGTTTTTTATGTTCAGCCTTTGTTGCCTCTGTTGGACCAACTAAACATTTTCACGCCGTTTAGCATTGCATCTGCAGTTTGGCRTATTTGCTTGCCGCCAACAACAACAGCAACTGTCATACACTAGACTAAGCATGGATTTCATGGCCATTTGCATGCAGTTTTATGGGCATTTTAACGCCTCGCCGCGGCGGGTGGTTTTCTCCTAAGGTGTGTATGTATATAGTTGTTTACATACGTATTTATGCATTTGTTCAGATCAGTAAGTCATTGTCATTGTATTTACAATTTGTTAACCTTAACGACAATTAAATTGTAAGTTACGGCTTTATAGTGCAGGATAAAGGAAACTTGTATGATTTCATTAAAGAATGTTTAATCTGTCCCTAATTGAAATTGGTCTTAGTATAATTATTAAATTAATTTAAGAGAAAATTGTTTCATAATTTTCACTATCTTGTAATGTGCTGGGCGATCCAACGTTTCTCTCCGCAAATTTTCTTTTATTATCCTGAGCACCCTACTTATCTAATAGTGTTGTAATCTGACAACTCACAATTTTATCGTAAAGYTTGACATTTTTGATGTTATCCATACTCAGAACGTTATGACATACAAACGCTATTTGAGTTGTTTGCGGTAACTTAAAATATTTATCTCGCTCAAAAATGGAAAAAAAATCGCGAACAGTTTCGCGCTATTATTATTTTTACAACTTTTGATTATCTCAGTAACAGGGCGTCGTAAACTTAATTAAATTTTTGGCGATGAATCTTCATCAAAGACTAGTGTATACTAATTTATTTAACCATTTTAAATTTAAAAAAGTTTTGAACGTTRGGGATGTTATTTTAATAGCGAAGCGGAGTTAATACCACGTGCGATGCGAACGATTAAAATAGTGCTTAAAAATGAATCAGATATGCTCCAAGTATGATAAGACTAAAATKAAGGACTTTACATAAGTCCAGGAATAGTAAGTTCAGACTTACAGCTACTATAACAGGACACCAGAAGTTTGGAGAAAACACGCTAAAAATGGGTCTTYCCTATAACAATGCTTGCCGCAGCTGCAAGCTAGAATCTTTCTAGAATCTRTATCCCGCTATAACACAATCTAAATTCGTAATATTTGGAACATCAAGCACCAAACCTTGAACGATTGTCCACAGAAAGCGTAGCAAAGTTATAGAGATTCGATAATAGTGCATCAAATGGCGCGTTCAGCGCTAATCGAACCCGAAGGGATGGACACCACCACTATCTATGTAGACGTGCAATATTAGGTTTGCTATAGTTCCATATAACAACTTTCATTAATATCGAATTCCTTAACGAAATTACTTACAATGTATTCTCGAATTAACAAAATAATTCAAAAGGTACCAAATGCATTACTCAGTCCAAATCTTTCCCTAACTCAAGCACTTGAAACCCTAAATGCTGGATATTATGTTACGTCCGATATAATGTGGCTTAGCGTTGAATATGACCTCGGTTACCTTCCATTCTCTCCTGGTTAATATAGAGTTTTGAAACACCAGAAGGGGCTTCACCGCTTTTACGCTTGTAAAATGCGAAAGATTGTCCTTACTTGTTTAAATTTTTTTTTTTTTTTTGGTAGTTTTATATGTAATTATATAATATATGTAATGTATTTATATGTCACGCTTAGCAACAGATGTYCTTATAATCTTAATGCATTCTTCATTACCCTGAAACTTGCTGCTTAATAATTCTTTTTACTTTGTATAGCTTTAAATATTACCGCGAGTACAAATAAAGCCACTTAGATCTTTATTCATATACTCTCTGGCATAAAGTAAAAGCTGCATAACTCAAATTAACTTAAAACATCACTAAATCATTTGCTAAAGGTTTTAACTACCTAGCATTGATTTCTCCACACTAATAGTCAAAGAAGACTTAAATCGTCACACCCTTAGTTTTTATATAGGCTGTAAAATGTCTTACATTGCCAATGGGAAGTTAAATGAATAGAAAARCGATTTTAGCGTTATCACTATTTGTTGGACAAAAGCGCGATGCACTTTACATTGCGTTATAATCTGGATTGCACATAAATTTCCCGKCCATTTTGCACGTGCTGCAATAAGTGCTTCTTTGCATTTTGTTTATTTATGTGGTTYACTTTTTAGCCGAAGGACATGTATTCAGGATTAACCAGGAAAGGTGAAATAATAGTACATACGTATCTCTAGAGTAAACTAAGTAAAACTAATTTGTTAGTTGTAGAAAGGAAGTATAGTTCGGGCGCAATAATTTGTATTTATTTAAGGAGTGTGAAATATTGAAAAAAGGTTCTAAAGTTTTTTGCAAAATAAATTAATAAACAATATAAGGAGATTTTATTACAATAAAAATATCAAATATATAGAAATAAATACATAAATACCCAAATACGCAAATAGCTATGGTATATTTAATCATACTGTACACCACTTAAACTCATTCTAAATGATCGAAATTTTTGACGCCGGGAGCAGATGGTTTCAATTATGTCACAAATGTAAATATGCATACATATGTACTAACATACATTGTGTATATAATTTGTGTGCTAAAGGTTTGATCCAATTATTTTTAGATTGCCATATGCGCATTTTAGCAAATTTATGAAGCGTTGCGGGCCAACCAAACGACACATTTTATTGCACGTCATCAATCAGCTTGTCATTGAAGATGCATAGTGTGCCTCCTTCTTACAAACATTTTAAAATGAGAAACAAGTTCAGAATAAAGAGAAAGAATCAATATTTGTGTATACTTTGAGTTGGAATATTGAACATTTTTTCGAAAATTGTAGTTCCTTAGGTCATTTTGTAGAAGTATATTTTGAGGAATTCTTCGTTATCATTTAAACGACATGAAAAATATATACTTTTAGTGATTTAATATACGAGTATATGCAGAAAAGGTGTTACTAAGACCTTTACAGTGTAGTGCCGATTCCAATGACTAGCCCTTGACCGTGTAGTTCCGCTGCACAGTTTTCGTCGCTCAATGCTGTCATAACTGAAAGGAGTATTCTAGTCTTCAAGCTTTAAAAAATCGAAATATTTGCAATGGATTATAACCGGCTCAGTAATCTGTCGATGAGTGACAGCCAACTTTTTCCTCTTTTCRCGCTTGAGAACCGGTTCATCATGTGCAGTCGATTGAACTCCTGTGTGAAATGATGGAGCCATGTTTCTATTGTCACACACCGAAGCAAAAATTCGGTTTTATTACGATTAAATAGCACCCATATACTCCTCAGAATCAGCAATTCGTTGGTTTTGTTATGAMCTTGCAAGACCCCCACAGAGGCACAGAGATTTTGCCTCTTTAGGGCGTCATAGTTCTTGGTGCCCATTTCGTCTCTTTCAAAAAATAATACTTTATTAACACACGAAACGATTTTCGATCTATTTTTTAGTAAACTAATACAAGTTACTTCACAAAAATGATAATGATAAAAAATCATATACTTAGATGGTAATAGTAGTATTATCTAWGCGCCAGCCACAGTAAAGCGTGGACGAGTCCTCTAGTGAATAAATAAATCTAAATCGTGAACGGTGGCTAAATGCTATAGTGGTACGATGTGAACAATATATTCGAAAATTAAATTTCGAGAAGATATGTTGGGTATAAAAAGCTKTCCGTGCAAGAACTAAATTTTGATCAGTCAATGTGTTCAGAGATTATAGGGTTGAGCAAGAATTTTTACTAAATTTTCTGAAGACAATTTGTCAAATAAGTAATTTTTTCATAAAAGAATTTGATTGTAATCGGTGGGTTGTCGTAATAATTATATTTGTTGCGTATGAAGCAAAATCAGTGAGTCTAAGACCTATTAAGCTTAAAGCTATGGATACGAAATTGGACTAGGTTCGAAAGAAATATTTAAGTAACATTTATTATACCAAATATTGATYGAAAATTTCATAGCAGTTTATACTGTTTTGTTTCTGTATATGTTTTCCTCACATTATTAGGATAAATTTTTCCATCGGAATAATCTCTTGTACTATATAATATAATSAGAACAGTAATCTTGAGGACTTTGTGCTTGAAATTCAATATACTTTCATAAAGTTAGTAACATAACTGTTTAATATCTAACTGCTTATGTTTTGCACAATGCTATACTGAGTTTCTTACATACACATATATGTATGTAGAAATAATTACACATGTGCCTATTTAACCTGCATGCAAACGTAAACAAACAAGTGTGATATTAGGTTTACATACATTTCTACCCTCCAGRCAAGCGCGACAACCTTAGCATTTCCCTCAGAATCACTCTGCGCCCATTCAAAGTTAGCGTAACTTACACCAGTACGTTACTTTATGGTATTCTTAATGAGTAAAATATCAGCCAGTCATGAACTACTCACACTAATGCCGCACATAAACATGGCAACAACAAATTTCTAGCTTGTCGCAAGCATCGTTGAAAGACAAAATAAGATAAATGTCAGCTGTTGAAATGTGCTAAGTAATTAGACGGAATTTTTAAAGTTGTCACTTTCATTGGGTGTCCAACAGCAGCACGCGATCCATCAACTGTTGCCGTCTAAGAGCGATGAAGTGAGTGCARTGCTTGCATATGTATGTGCATTTGCAGGTGCATAGAAAACTCGCACTGCAACTAACACATACATATGTACGTATATGAGTATTAGAGAGGTTTAAACTAAATGTCTGGGTCATATTAGTGAATGCGCATCACTTATTACATTTACTTTACGGCTTCTWAAAATACATTGCTTGATCGTCCTATTGCTTGAGAGCAAAATATGTATTATCAGATTTAACTGTAATTCATTCTCTTACCGCTCCGCCTGTTTATCCTAATAATTGCTTTAAGCTTTTTGCTTTGTAGGCAGAATAATAAATTAAGAAAGCAAAGCAAACCCGCTCTAATATTCTTTGGTCCCTTTTTTATTGAAGCTATTAGTATGAAATCTTAGGTGCAMATTTTAAGAGTTCTTGAAAATTTTTAATTTGCTAAGCAAGTTAAAATTGCGGTATTTACTGACTCATGACTTCAAGTGTCAAGGTTATGAAATACTTTATATTAAAGCAAGTGCTTAAAAKGGATATATTAGAAAAGTGATTCTGATTTGCAGCAACGAATATTTGTGTACGTGCTGATACCCAAATTATATCATATCTAGATATGTACACATATCGTTCATAGTATCGTATTTCTTATTTGACTAAGCTTTACGAGTCGCACAGAGCATATGCCCATACAGCATATATATATCTATATTGGGGTCCAAGCCATACGAGGATTCCGGGAAACGAAACAGACGATGAGATTGATGTTCAGACATCTTTAGTATCCCAGATATCTCGATCGACTTAATTTTGCGCACAAGTCAAACCTTTTAATGGATTTTGTAAGCTTTCGTTCGTAACAGTAATTTTTGGACCAGTGCACGTCACATGTACATACATATGCTCTTATAAGTAATGAGAAAATTAGCAAGTCCTATACAAATGMTTCACAAAACATGGTAAAAGTATACCCTGGCATCTAAGGGATTGGACGGAGTGTTACAATTGCTACGCCCACGAAGTGACGTTAAGCGAAAACATAAAAAAGGCTACAACTAAGTTCCACAATATGATATAATACAATTATTTGCTACAAAGAATCACATTAGGATTTTGAAAAGTAAGCRYCACTTTAAGGTAAAATACCATATCYCAYGATCTGATTGCCTAATTTAAATGGAATTGGTACTTTTCTGACGAAATCTCGTAACGTCAGGAGTTCTCATCATATATGCCTGTGCACTATACTTATAGAGTTTAGTTTTTAATCGTCGAAAGCGGACTTTAGTTCTCAATTGCCTACTTAGTCCAAGTTGGCAAGAGATATCCTGCCATGGTTCACTACCAGACCCATTTCCTTCGCTTATCCATTCTGGAGCGGTTGGTAAGCCAATGATATCAATATCATCAGCATACGTCAACAGCTGTACACTCTTATAGAAAAGAAGATCGGTTTAGTTTTTACGGAGCCATTGGTGTTGCTCAACGTCAGCTTACACAGGYGTATTAGTTTTGCGKGGATACCGAATTCAGACACCGCKGCATAATGGCAGCTCCTTTTYGTGCTTTAAAATAGATGAAGAGKTGGTGAGTGTCGATTATCTTTTCACGGGTCTTTTCCAAGATCTGGTCTGATTTTCCAGGTCTAAAGCTACATTGATAAGGTCCAATCAATCCTTATACGCGATGTTAAGGGAGCTTATCCCACTGTACTTGGCGCAGATTGTGGGGTCACCCGTTTGTGAATTGGGCAGAGCACACTTAAATTCCGATGCTTTCGTCCGACCATATTTTACTCCATATCAGTTTTTCGCCGCCGTGTTTGAATAGCTCGACCAGCAATCCATCGGTCGTCTTATTGTTCTTCACACGGGTAATTGCTATTCGAACTTCTTCATGGTCGGGCAATGGAACGTCTGCTCCATCGTCATCAATTGTAGAATCGTGTACGYCTTCTTCTGGCGTTATGCTTTCACTGCCATTCAGCAGACTGGAAAATTGTTCCCTCCATAATTTTAGTATGCTCTGGTCATCGGTTACTAGTTCACCATCTTGGGTTCTATAAGAGTATGCTCCGGTCGGTCTTGAAACCTTCTGTAAGTCGCCGCATCTTGTCAASTATTACTCCTGTAGGCCACCTTGTCAAGGAGGGAGCCATTTGTATGTRGACGAAGTACTTTTAGGATAGCCTAAGAACATCCATTTTAAGKCGAGGTAAGAAAAGAAGGCGAAACATCCCTTACACAGGGTTGTGCGCTGGGTTTGGAACCCGCTRCGTAAAATAGCCCCCAATGAAAAATTATCAACTGCCTCAGATGAGAGACCTCCCTTTTAATGACGATCATGGCARACGAAATAAGGATTTCGATYTAAGGACATGTACTTGGAATTTCCGATCYCTTAATTGGGAAGGTGCGACTGMCYAGCTGTTTGATGTCCTCGTGAAAATAAAAACTGACATCACCGCCGTGCAARAAAKACGATGGAAAGGGCAWGGACTAAGACGAGTAGGTCCTTGTGGCATTTACTACARKGGCTATATAAAGGGGCGCAAGTTTGGTGTGGGATTCGTGGTGGGAGAGAGATTCCGTCGCCGAGTACTATCATTCACTCCCGTGGGTGAACAGTGAGCTCTTTCAAMATATCGCTGATTTGCAGCCAAGCTCCGGAAAAGAAGGACAATGTGACCAAAGATGCCTTCTATGAGCGCTTGGAGCGCACTTATGAGACCTGTACCCGCCACGATATCAAAATCGTGCTTGGCGACTTTAACACCAGGGTAGGCAAAGAATGTATCTTTGGTGCAACCTTAAATCGGTTGGGGCTGATCGACTTCGCCGGAATATGATTATATACAGTACTAGATTCCAGCATAAKAAAAATWATCAACATAGACCGATCACTAGTCCAAATACTCCCGATATAATGATTTCCTACTTTCTTACTTTCTATTAGCCGTCTATTTTGATAAATATATGTTGTATACTACTTCAATATTTTCGTAAAAATAATTTGATTTAGCGCTGAAAATGAATAAAATAGGTCTAGGCCGTGGTCTAAGATGTATTATCCTTGAAATTAAGCGAAATATAGTTATGAGACTGAGTGAGTCCACGACGTATAATATAAATTAACAAAATACCAAATATGATGGTAATCCTCTCGAATAACGAATGAATTCTTTCGCAACACTCTTTTGTAAAATGTTGGTCCTGCGAATATTTTAGGTAACACCGAACTTAGTCGTTACATACTTCTTTTGAATACTACTTTCTTTCCCGCTTTAAATCGCTTTAAATCTAGAACACTAAAATTTTTCAAAAAAAATTATTTAAACTGTTTTAATTTTTCTAATGTGAATTGATTTATAGTATTTCATTAAATGTTCATAAACTGTATGTTTAACTCACTCAGTTTGATATCGACTTAATAATTAACTGACATTAGAAGTTCGAACAAAAGGAAACCATATACAAAAACTAGCATGCGTTCTTGCTTATAGACTTATGTACATATGTTTAGAGACGACTAAGTGTAAGTGTATGCCGTTGTAGGCATCTTGCTCGCTTCTTAATCCCCGAGACACTTCGTTAAAATGGCTATARAAACCGCTGGCAAAAAAATATCCCTTTTTAGTTTTTTGTCGCATCTTCGCTGGGCTGTAGTTTTTTCTTACTCGTTGACTTATTTTCGGTTGTGCCTACTTGAGTCAACCGAAGTCGTAAATCATTGCGGATGACTTTTGGCCCGCCGCTGCGCCAGAGGGAGCTACACTGAAGAGTGCTTAAGAGTCTGCATGGAAGTAAATGTGTGTCCATGTGTTGGTTGTTCTGTGTCACTGTAACTTGTGAGAGTGAAGAGTTTAAGTTGCTACGATGCAAGTGTGTTTTTTCTATCTGCTGCCTTTTCCTTTCCATTCTGCAATTCACTTTCAACTAAACGCACCTTTGTGTGTGTGTCTTTACGTCTTTAGTGCAAACACTAAACTGTAGTGACTGTCATTATCAGCGTGGGCGTGTACAAATGTCTGTGTGTATGAGTGTGGTTCAGATGGGCCGCCGGCACCGTTCGCCATAGTGGAGGCGGGGGAGACGCTAAACGAACATATACAAGTACATTATGTATGTTGCAGCAATGGTTTGTGCATCTTTGCAGCTCGYGTCACTTTTTTGTTGTTACAGTTGCTATTGCCATTTAAGCTTTTGCTATTATTCTTATTGTTGTTATACGCTACCACTGTTCGGCGCTGCCAAAGTGTTACTTTGATTGGGGTGAGCCCAGCGAGGCGTCCACATCAGCAGCAGTCCAGCAGGCACTCATTCTGCTTTTGTCTGTATTTTGCTTTGCTTGCTGTGTATATGTGTGGGTCGCTGTTGTGATTATTTTGTTGTGGTTTTTACTTTAGTCGCTGATGTTTTTATTTTCAATTTCTTAATCCGTACGACACTCTCCGCCATTCACTTTTAATTTATTAGCCTTAAGCGTTTATCTTTGTTCTTTTCGTATATGTACATTCCTTTMAATGTTTGCATTAATATTTTTCAGTTTTTTATTTCTGCAGACTTTTATCAACAAAGCGCTCATGAATGATATTTAGCTGCTGTGGTGATGCTAGAGTGCACATGGCCACAGCTGAACCACTACAAGCAAAAATATTATATAATTCCATTGAAGCCGGGCATTGGCTCGCTCACGGCATTTGCGAAATTTGTTAAAATATTAAAAAGTTCTATGAAATTGCAAAATGATGCAAATGCAGGGAAGCGCTTTAATTATATATAAAAGTGAATTTGTATGTCGTTTCAGAGGTGTAGTTAGTAATATCAATAGCCGCTGATCCAACTAATAACGGCGAACAATAAAATAAGTTTAAAGTGGTAAAACTAAAAATAAAAAGAAATTACAACATGATGCTATAATCCCTTCACAACCACAAAAGTTTGGTTACAAGAACTTGATTCCGATCGTACATTTTGTATGCCAATTATAGGCTTGASTGATCTGATCCGAATAATTTCTTCGTAAATTACATTATTGTCTTAGAAAATAAACTGCGCTAAGTTTCTTGAAAATATCTCGAGAAATGAAAAAATTCTCAGGGAAGTATTATATTCTGATCATTCAGTTCGTATGGCTGTTATAGGGTGGTCGATATCGGTCTTTYCGATAAATAAGCAGCTTCTGTGCAGTGGAGAAAAGAATGTGCAAGATCGATATCTTAAAAACTGAAGGARTCGYTTGCGTATGTATATACTGACGTGTCTAAATCGACAAAGCTCTTCGCGTTGATGTTTTATCAGCTTTTTGATTCCCATTCACTAGGGAGTGGGCAGAAACGATTTTTTACATATGGCTCAAGCATTCATGATTTCGGGTCCTAGATTATGGCTAGCCAAWGAACGTCCGTTTGAAGACAAGCTAAAGTAAGAAGTCGAAACATCCCCTACATAGGGTTGTGCGCTAGGTTTGGGACCCGCTTCGTAAAAAACACCCCCAATGAATAGCAATRCACAGCCTCAGAAACTCCCCTTTTTATGACCACCACTGCAAACGCATGAARAATTACGATTTAAGGGCATGCATTCCGGTCCCTTAATTGGGAAGGTGCCGCTGCCCAGTTGATTGATATCCTCGTTTGAGTAAACACTGACCGTCCGAGACGTGCGATGGATGCCATATAAAGGAGTACAAAGTCGGTTTGGGATTCGTGGTGGGAGAGAGACTCCGTTACTGCTCTCCGTATCGAAAAACCACTCACCAGATCGATCGTGTTGTGATAGACGAAAGACACGTCTCCAGTCTCGACTCGAAGCACCATCATGTTGCAGCCAATATACGCACCCGCCTCTTTGGTTCTACGGCGAGAAGCTGCAATCTCAACAAACAGCCGAGCGATTTTCTACTCAACTTGAACTCCTACTCTCTGAAAGCAATCGTTAGCAACTGGTTATAAGGGAACTGTACGATGGCATTTAAGCTCTTTACGTACAACTGCAACCGAAATCATTGGTTTTCGGAAAGTGTAAAAGAACAGCTGGTACGACGAGGAGTGCCGTGTCAAAGCGGAGAGAACGTTACAAATCGCAACGTTACAATCGACCACAACTCGTGCGGAATGGGATAGACACCGAGAGTTTAAGAGGAAAGCTAGACACATTTGCAGACAGAAAAAAAAGAGGCCGAATTTAGTGAGTATGAAGAGCTTGATCGAGCGTATTGTGTAAAAGATTTAAGTCCACCTTCAACAAATTAGTTGCACTTTATCAGTGCTGCTTTACGCCTGGATAATCAATAACCAACCAGATATTCCCCATGCAACAAATCATTGAAGAGACCCGTGAAGAGGGGATCGACACTCGTTAATTTTAAAGCTCCTTTTGACAACACAAAAAGGAACTGCCTCTATGCCCCGATGTCTGAATTTAGTATCCCCACCAAAATAATACGGCTGTGTAAACTGACGTTTGTAAGGTGACTCCTTATCTTACGAAAACTTCAATCCGCTGCTGGAGAAAATAATTCGCGCTGCAGAGCTATACAGAAAAGGCACCATCTTCTAAGAGTGTACACCTGCTGGCATATTYCGATGATATCGATATCAATGGTCKCAATAACCACGCCGTTAGTTCTACTTTCCCCAGAATGAAATGGGTCTGGTGGTGAACGAGGGCAAGACGAAATATTGCTCGTCATCAAACAAACAATCGTCACACTCGCGGTTAGAGTCTGACGTCACTGTTGACAGTCATAGCTTTGAAGTAGTAGATAATTTCGTCTATCTTGGAACAAKCGTAAACACCACCAACAATGTCAGCCTCGAAATTCAACGTAGAATAACTCTTGCCAACATGTGCTATTTCCGACTGAGTAGGCAATTAAAAAGCAATGTCCTCTCTTGACGAACAAAAAGAAAAAACTTTAAGTCACTCATTACTCCCGTCCTGCTATGTGGTGAAGAGGTAGGGGCGATGACAACATCTGATGAGTCGAAGTTTTAATTAGATTTCGACAACCGTTGTACATACAGTTAAATACCTTAATAAAACTATCTGTGCAAAGTTGCAAATAATTGTAAATTGTGTGAAGTTTTATTGGACAAATTTAAGCTGACGATTTTCTTCAWTGCAAGGCACTTTAAAAACTACTAAACTATTTTAAAATATTGATAATATCCATATCAGCATGTACCTATAYACATGTACCGTTTTGACTTTTAAAAGCTTTTAAAAGTTTTCTTATTTGCATGTTTCCATGAGGTAAAGTGTAAAATACCTTTCGAATGATAAAAGTATTTATTTTGTTCAATAATCATTTTATGGGCGCCAACCCACACATTTGAATTTACTACTTAATTGGGCCAGTTTGTATTTCCGACTTGCAACGTTTGTTTGTTCAGGCACCTTTCTTTTATTGTGTTTCTGTAAATTGGGAGCCCACGCAGTGGGARCTTATATACATACATACATACGTGTACGTGTAAATGTGCGGGTATAGTTTGCATGCTCAAATGACAGATAAAATAAGCTCAACAGCATTAAAACATTTACAAAAACAAGTTTTCCTCGTTTTTATTGTATTTCGAGAATTCATACAAAAATTTAAGCTGCAGTTAGTGCACCAACGATTCAGTTGCCTAAAAAAATTATGAGGCCTTGGCGAAGTGAAAAAATGTATTGTTTTGTATAAATGGTTTTATGTGCCAGCGCGTACAAGCGTCCCATGTGGTGCAATAGCGCCACCGGCTGCAACCGACTCATTGGTCCATTGGCTGTGGCGCAACATCAGTGCTTTCCAAATTGTTGAAAGACGAAAGTTGCAACGCCGAAAATTGAGTCATTCATGCCTTTTTATATGACTTTGTATACACATAAAATGCTGGCTGCAACTTGCACATAGCTGATTTGCTGTTGTTGTTATAGCTGTTGTGGCTTGTTTTTACCGTATCATTGCGATATTAAAACATTCAACAGTGGGCCAATGAGCATACTCACACATGGCTACTTACGCAAAACACATTGGTATGTTCATTTATTTTCGAAATGCTTTCTTATACACAYGAAGGCACACATATACATACATGCAAGTGCAAGTGACCGTATATTAATACTGCATATTCAGTTGCAAGTGCGAATGGCTCGAAAAAACGGCGGTAAAATGGATGCTTTTCCCATTTATATATATTTCTTTTAACATGGCTGTTAATACACATTGGTGAAGCTATTTAAGGAAAATATATTGTTTTTTATGTCATTCGTAAAATCTTAAATAAACGTTGACAGAAACTTAAAATATTTGATTTTAGAGGAAGTGTTTCTTTAAGGGGATTTTACTTTAACTTGCAACGTGAATTATAAACCAGTAAATTCATAACTAGAAATGAGCAAAAGTGCGACCAAAACTTCCCTTCGTGATTACCCTTAATGTTAGTGTTTGGTTTGGCTGSCGGCGAAAGTGATAATAAAATCTTAATTAATGTAGCGGTTTATGCGTTTTTCTTAGTCAATAAWTAAATAATAGTTATGGTAACTAATACAAGTGTGGAGCTAACAGTCTCATAAACGCTGCAGTTTTTGTTTTTCTCATTTTTGCTACCTCTGTTTCTGAAAATATTCTGGATAATTTTACTAAGCAATATAGAATTCGGTATTTTGGTTGCAAATATTAATYTCGAGCTATCTTGCGAATAACTCATTTGAAATTCGTGAGTCCTTTTTGGATCAACGAGTTCTTCTCGTTCTTTGTTCAACGAGTGAAATATGTCCATATTCTCTGCTGCCATTATATACGGGAAAATAAAGATATCCGACGTTTCAAAATTTCTTGCAATTGGCCGTTTAATGTCAATGTGAATGAAATGATTATCGTCTATCCAKATACTTACTAAAATGAATTGTATAWTGGTACTTTCASTTGACTTAATTCKTCCAATATCRGTTTGAATGTATATGTTATTAAGTCTAGTAACAGAAATCCAACCGTAGTGATCTGTATCGAGCGTTGTACAAGGGCGATCGCTTTATTGCTCGACTCAGTATTGTTATTGCTGAAAAACTGTTATTTTTCATTAGGGGGTGGTACGCAGAGTATAGTTGGTCAGAAACAGGAAGTCGTGAGCTGCTTGAGCCATATGTAAAACAATCGTGTCTGGCCACAYCCAAGTGAATGGCGATCAGAGAACTTTCCTCACTTGCGTGAACTTCTACCCATGACTCCATCCTCCAGAGGCTTGGACGATGACAACAACTGATGAGTCGAATTTGCGAGTTGTAGAGTGAAAAGTTCTGCGAAAGATTTATGGTCCTTTGGGCGTTGGCTACGGCGAATATCGTATTCGATGGAACGATGGGCTATATGARATATACGACGACATTGACTTAGTTCAGCGAATTCAAAGACAGTGGCTACGTTGGCTAGATCGTAAACACTCCAGCTCTGAAATATTCGACCCAGTACCCGACGGGGGAAGCAGTGGAAGACCTGCACTCCGTTGGAAGTACCGGTCGGTGAAGGAGCTGGCTTCGCTTGGAATATCCAATTGGTGMAACATAGCGAACAAATTTTAAYTTATTCACCAGAAACACCATGAACTTGATAATAAAGTTCTTATGTTGCTATGTGTGATAAATGACTTTGATGCTGAAAATCCGCCCCGAAAGAAACTTGAAAAACTCAATTGTTCCAGTTTTTTGCCATGAATGAAATTATGGAGGATAATGGTGTTTAATTGACCTGAATCTTATTACTCTAACTCTGYTAAGTATTACCTCCAATTTATCTAATAATTKAAACAAGTTTCAARACAGAAATTAACRCAKGGTTGTTTAAAGAATTTAGTCACAATTTAGTTAGCTATTTTGCAAATAAAAATTATAAATTTTATATTTCTTTCATTTTTACAATTCCTGAGAGTATCTGATGTTTCGCTGCATCCGACGTTACCCCTTTTTATCTAGCTTTTCTCAATTACTAGTAGAACACTAGTAGAATTAATTAATTTGCCGACTTTGATATAATGGGAAAATTTCAATATGATATTGTTGTTTGCGTTGCAAGCACCGCTAATGGCTTCTAGAGCCTAATTTAAAAAATGCAAAAAAAGTAAATTACTAACAACATCTGTAATTTAAATGCAAAACCGCTGAGAGTGAACATCCCCCACGTTGCGGCTGCCTGCGCGAATATTTTTAAAATGATGCAGGGGAACAACACAGGAGGACAAAGTGAGAGTAAATGTGCCAAACGACACTGAGAGTGAACAAACGAATACGTGCAAAGTGAGTTGGGCTGGTGGTGACACTGAGCTCCACATCAATGTGGTCAAGTGCAAAACGGCATTTGTGAGCGCTAAATTGCCACTTAAGCGCACATTACGTGCATTTTGCGTTTATTTTCATGACTGAAACAGTAGAGCCAGCAAAAAAAAAAAAAAAAAAATTGCAAAAACAAACAGAGCACTGGGAAGCGCCGCACAATATCAGAACGACGGCTAGCTGAGCAAGGGGGAGGCAAGCGACAAAATGGCAGCACTAACACCAGCGGCACCGCAACCACTTTCCACTGCGGCTGGCAGGCCAACCGCTAACCGCCAAACACACGAACGCCAGCCGCCTGCCGGCCACTCGCCGACACCCGCCACCAAACACCTTCAATTGCATTGACATAGCACGCTGTCGCACTGCCGCAACGCATTCACTGTTTGTGTCCTTTGTCCATTGTGTCGGTCAGCAATTTATGCTGTTGCACGCGCATTCATTTCGTATTTTAAATTTCAATTCCGTATTTTAATAATTGCCTCCTGACGCATCGTCGCCGGCGCCGCAACCAAACTGTCCATGAAATTTCGCAGTTGTTCGTTCTCACCGCTGTGCTTCTCACTRCTTTAGTTTCCACCCGCTTGCCACTCGCTCGACTCAAATTCTAATTAAGCTTGGCGCAATAAACTACCGATGTTGCACCGCCTGCTGGTTGTGCAGCACACTGATCACGGCGTCTCGCGCGCAGCGTCGGGCGGTCGCGCAGCAGCCGCTGATTATGAATGTGTAGCGCATTTAACGCTTTAAATGCGCTTTGTCGCTAGTTAATTTTTAACTGTTGTTATTACTAACTTCATTTTATTGGCGCTTATAGTAGGAAGTGTGGCACTCAGTTTATGCATCTGTGCGGGTTTTGTGAAAGGTTAATTTACGTACGAATGACCGAACGTTTATATAGTACAATTTTATACGGAAAATTAAGTTTTACTCTGTGCTCAAATTGAACCATTGATTTTTAATAGATTAAACAAACGAAAGCGTAAGCATTTGTTTAAAAATTTTAGTGCACCGAGTGTTAAGCTTTTATATGTTGCAACAGAGAAAAATAGACATTACTTTTTTTTTTTAAGCGAGATAGATAAAGAGTTACAGTGCTGGATTAAACTAGGGTGGGGCCTGTGGCAAATTCAAATTTGGTTTGCTGTAGGCTCTTACGTTTAGGGTACTAAATAAAACACARTTGTTACAAATAAACTTTTCTGAATTTATATGCAAATTTAGAGATAAAACCTTCAATATCGACTCCTTTAAGCAAGTCATGCCCTATATTCAACAAAGTGAGATGATTAAGACATTATTTGCCCATCGTGTTCCTTAATTAATTTTTAATACGTTTTAATGTTGAAMAAKAAGGTTCGCCACTGCATTTAGTGATCATGAGAAATAAGTAAATTCGCAAAGCAATTTCTAAGTCTGGGAMACACGATTCTAAAGAATTATTTAATAAAAGTTTATAATATTGCTGTTCCAGAGACTGCCGTTTCTTACTGTTAAAACAGTAGCCACATCTGTTTTCAGCAGCTCTGCGAACTGCACTAATTYGCCGCCTAGGCTGTTGTCCAAATCATCCTCRTAAGCACTGACCATACTAGATTATTTTTCCAAAATCTCTTCTGTTGTAAGAGATTTTAGCTGTCGAAATATCTCAAAAACACTAGTAATTTTATGATATGCTTTCATATGTTTAATTAAAGCAGACAGTACGTTATCAATAATGACAGTAAACATCTCAAATTCGAAACGTTGTGCAGGTGTTTGATTTTTAACAAAGTCTTCGAGTGTAGTAGAACCGCTGAAATGGTCGTACTTTGTATTTCGATTGATTCGTAGCCTGTTGCTGGCATTCTTCACAGTAAGTCAGATCTTTGACTCTTGTCTCAATATCTGAATCGCATTGCTTGGACGTAGCCATATAATGATTCATAAAGGGCGTATCTCTTTATAAAGGTCTTGATCAGACGACTGCAGCGAAGCAYTAGTCGCTTGCAAGCGTTCTAGGTCTTCGTTCCATGTAATTCTCATTATTCCCGTTTCTAACTTATTCATCGTTGAAAGTAGTGCGTAAGCTTTATTAAGGCGYTCCGCTTTTTGATCCACGTTATTGAAAATGTCTTCCAATACTTTCTTAATAGTGATAAAACCAGTTAAAAGTGCCTTCGTAGCATCAGCTCGGGCTGACCACCTAATGYCCGATAACCGTTTCAAAATCGGAATTTTTGAATTAGAATCTTTAAGTGCGTTCGTCAGACGACACCATCGATAGATAGAAGCGGAAAAAAGTTTATAGAAGTTTCAATGAAATCGAAGAAAAGTAWTGCTTCTGTACAGCAAGGCAGCGAATGTATTCTACATACTTATTTATTTTCTTAATTCGGGCTTGTAAGCTGATGTATTTCCCACTCATGTTGCTGGCATTATAAAAGCTTTGCTCACGACAATATTTGATATTAATGCCACTCTCACTMARTCCTTCCATGYCCAAGAAMTTAACGAATCATTCCACTGGTCCAGATAGCAGARCATGACTTGAGACTCTAAAACTCCTTGCTCTTAAGGCTGGACTAAACTAAAAATGTTTGCTATGTTAAGAAGGTCACAAGAATATTGTTAARCAATCATTTTCAATAAAAATATTGTAAAATTTTAATAATTTTACTTATTTTCTTTTGACAGCCATGAATCATATAAAATCTAGAGCTATTCGATAATGATTTTCTTTTTATTTTATTTTATGAAAATATTTTATGACGTTTGAAGGATAGAAATGTACTTAGTATAGATACTARTCTAAATATATCGATTTTAATATTTATAAATAAACATTAGAACATTAAAGTTAAGAAGTTCGTAAAATGCCTACTTATTTTTACAATTTAATGTGACGAAATCGAGTTTTAGATTTTCAGGTGGAAGGTGGAAGTAAAGCATAGCCTAAGTGCTTCGCGTTTAAAGCAAACAAGGATTGCTATAAAAATTGTTCAGAACGGATTACTACAGCATATAGCTTTCATACAAACTGAACACATAGTTATTAACAAAGATACACATGTGAAGGGTATTTAGCTTCGGTGCAACCGAAGTTAACGTTTTTTCTTGTTTTAATTACGGTCAGTTGGAGCGCGGGGCCCACGAATCGCAGGGCCCGTAGAATTGTCTACTCTTGTTACGTGGCTAATCCGGCACTGAAGTGTTATATAAATTGATATGAGTATAAATGATCAAGCAAGCGGAATTCGTATCTTATAACCACAATTTGTCCAAATCCAACAAAAACGGTTCAGGCCCTTTTACCGAATATTTAGACCATGGTAACTAAAGTTGACACTTTTCGACAAATATCGGTCAATGTATGAGATATATACTTGGAATTYAGGGATAATCTGTTCCTTGGTATATTAGCTTAGCTCCCACGTATCAAAAAACCCGTTTTCTAATTTTCAGGTGACTTTATACCGCATATATCTGCCAACATGTGAGTTTTCTCAATGAAAACGAGAGAGCTTGTTTCACTGATAACAGTGAATCTAATCTACAATGGTAAACATTGGGCGAAAATTTGAGCTAGCCCCCATATAATAAACATATAACCTTTGTGACTTTACTCCATATGATTGGCGATGGTACTATATGTGAGGTATCTTAATGAGTCTCAGGAAATATTATATTAGTATGTGACATATTCATGATATACCGTGTAGGCAATATAGATAAAATCCGGTCAATACTAACCCAAATCACATATAGTTACGACATAATATGTATAATGATTTTCGTTTTTCTAACAAATCGTTTGTCGGCCTTATACCTATAGCTTCAGGTGTCATTATTAAAAAATTCAACTTCATCGTTCAGCGAAATCGTGAACAGATTACAATCAAAGTATGAACTTATTTTGAAGGTCCTGGATTAACTTAGCTTTATTACTGTATATTACTTCACGTTCTATTATACAGCGCAGAACTTGCGTGATCACGCAAAGGTTAAAAGCAAATACGGGTGTAGTGTAATTACTTCCCGTCAGCGAAAATTAGAGTCATCTTCAAACGAGAGCTATGTATTCAGTTGATGTGAAGAAGTATCGCAATTCATTATATTAAGGACCTGAAATTTAGAGCGAGACCAAATTATATATATACAGTTATATTGAGCTCCAAGTCATYAGTACACTATAATATATTTGTCACGTTTAATAACACGAGTTCACTTTATGTCTTATGTCTCACATTTAGTTTTTGACATTGTTCAGGTGTACTTGAGATCTTATTTTGAAGCAATTTTACAAATACTTGTATATATATATATACATATAATATATCTTCTACTTTACTGGCGGAGACACCGCTTACGCGATTCTTCTTTTTGMTACGTGGCGCCAATTGAATATTCCGATCGAAGCCAGATCGTTCTCCACCTGCCACTTCCAACGGAATGGACCGTCCCCTCTTCCTCTACTTTCCTCGGCGCGTACTGCGCCATGTCAACGTCATCGTATATCTCTTACAGCTCATCGTTCCATCGAATGCGATATTCGCCGCGGCCATAAATCTTTCGCAGAACTTTTCTCTCGAAAACTCGCAACGTCGAACCCATCAGTTGATGTCATCCTACAAGCCTCTGCACCATATAGCAGGACGGGAATTATGAGCGACTTATAGAGTTTGGTTTTTGTTCGTCGAGAGAGGACTTTACTTCTCAATTGCCTACTCAATCCGAAGTTGGAYCTGTGGGTAAGAGTTATCCTGCATCGGATTTGCAGGCTGACATTGCAGATGGTGTTTAAACTGGTTCCAAGATAKACGAAATTATCTACGACTTYATGGTTATGACTGTTTACAGTGACGTGAGAGACAAGCCGCGAGTGCGGCGACTCTTTGTTTGACGACAGGAGATATTTCGTCTGGCCCTCGTTCACTGCCAGGCCATTTTGCTTTGCTTCCTTGACCAGTCCTACGAAAGCAGAACGAACGGCGCGGGTGTATATAGTACCTATATATGTATATATGGAGTAAAAGAAGCCGGATATTTCAAAATCCTGACTAAGAGTTTTATAGGTTATAGGGGAAGTTTTCCCTGATTTTGTCCAATTTAAGACCAAAGATATGTTTTTACGGTAGTAGCAAAATAAACTCTCTCTACTTCATTCAAATAACTCWACGTTGGCCGATATATCTGACATAAAATCAACTGGAAGTTGGAAAATCCACATACAATATATAAAAGAAARTCGTGTTAATTACACCATTTATAACTCAATAACGGCTAAACCGAGGGTGGGTAGGTRTTAGCTTATCATAAGGATTTTTTTAATATTCTTGTAAAAATCATTTGAAAACTTTAATAATTCAAAAATATAAAGAAATAAGTAAAAATTTGCTGAATGATATTTTCGTAGTCAAGGCATTGCGAATACTTTGCTAGATTAAGGGCGAAGGACGCAAATGCATTTATAAAAACCAAACGCGATATCTAGCATAAAAATATAGCGGAATAACKGCAGTGTTGAAATAAAGGTCTATTATAATTTGGGATACACAGAAATATTTTCAAAGCATTGCACAGAGCAGTGCAATATTCAAACGGGAACGATGAAGAATATGAGTTCAATTTCAAACTGATCCTCACTCAAAAATAATACATAATATAATAAATAATTAAATACGCATTGCAATGGATAACAATTAGTTTAGTAATTAGTGGATAATTATTATACCGCGTGCATTCCAAAGGACTGATGAAAGAGAAGTTTAAATTTTATGTATAAACTAAAACTTTCGATTCGTTGTAGAATAAAAAATTTTTGATTTCTGGCAAATAATGTTATTTATAAGAAACGACTGGCTGCAAATATAAGATTTTTACTACTACTAGTATCTTGGTATGTTAACTTCCAAAAATGTATAATTTCATTGCATTGCTCCCACACCAACAAACAAAATAGAGGAATAAAACTTCAAGTCAGCCATAAATCTCAGCTGACTACCGACAATATGCTGAAGATAATATTTAATTTTAGCATAGAGAAATTGTTAAATCTCAGAAATATGTAATCGGAAGAAAACTCAAACAACTTAGTTAACTGAGGGAAAAAGCTGTGCGAAATAAATAAGTAACGGTAAACGCGAAAAAATACTTATATCAACGCATTTCTATGCCAAAACTTGCCATGAAGGAGGCTAAAGCGACTCGATCCACACATTTTTACACTTACATTTGTTGCAGTATTTAGACACATCTATAGTATATACATACACAAAATATAAAATAGTGTACTTCTAAAAATACCGATCCATATATATTCGCATGTATGTTTGTGTGTGCTGTGCTTTTACGTATTTTCTTGATTTATGGACACAATTGCTTAACAAGCTGGAGTTTTCTTTTTTATGCACATTCCTCCTAGAGATTTTTAAGGGGAAATGGAATGTGGAAAAAAACAACAAGATCGCTGGCAGAATTGCGCAGTAATAGTCTCGCCACAAAAGCGATAGAATAAGTTTGCGAAAACTTTTTCGGCTCAGTGAATTGCATTGAATGCTTGTGTGCAGCGACGGCGGTTGTTTGTGCCAATGTTGTTGTTACCGCTGTTATTGCTACTGTTGGTGTTGTTGATGGCGTAAAGATGCAAAATAGTCTTTGGTTGTAAACGCCGATACAAACATACATACATACAACGCGTATACAGAAGTAATAATTCACACAAACATATTTACTCACTTTCGCAAAAACATAAACGAGTACAAGTGTTTGATATTTTCGTACGACTAGAGTTGCCATCTCGTTCAAAACCACTTTTATTCATTGAGTTAAGACATTATTAAGAAAATATTCACAAACCCGAAGCAAATTTCGGAAATAGCATTGCTGATCTGTAGAAATGTTCTCAAGGTCATCAAATTTGCAAAAAATAAAGTTACGACAACACAGAGCCCTATAGAAGCGAAGATGGTTGTAGAAACAAATTTTTAGAGGAGTTGCAATCGGTAATATCATAAAAGCGCTGAAGCGCTTATATTCAKTTAGAATTTTCGATTCTTCTTAGAAACCGTAATTTTGTTATTGCTTGTTTCTACRAGTTATTACTATGTTTAATATCAATTTAACTAAATCTGTATGTATCAGAGGATTCAGTTCAGAGATAGAGTGGTCATCGCAAACATTTTTTTGTTTAAGGRCCTCCCGAAGATCAGCTGTAGTTCCTTTCCAAATAAATATTTTTACTAATACTAAACTTTAAAATACAGTTAAAAGTTACCATAATATGTGAAATTTTTTAATCAATAAATTAAAAAGTTTTCTCAGAAAAAATTCAAGAAAACTTTTTTCGGCCTTCTAACTGTATAAAACCCCTTAATAAAACACCCACCACCGATGTTTTAAAAATGCATAGTTTCGAAAGATTGAATGGAAGCGGTCTGCAATGGGCAACTCTACTAAGTAGCCAAGGATATGCTGCTGCAAAAATTTGGTATAAAAGTCAATAAGTTGAAAACTTCGTTGTCTACAAAGTAGTCAAAAATGTGGGAAGACTCGTATCTTTTACAGTTCGTTTGACTGCAACTGCTGCAATATTTTCGCTGTTCACCCTGCTGTCGTTCTTGCTGCAACAGCAGTGTATATCTCTACGTTCACTTGCTTGCGCCTTTGGCCACACTTGTGTTGCCACTTTAGCCAATTTGCCGCTTGACTCACCGTGGCATTTTTACTTATTTACTCACAAACAGTGTTATGCATTTCGATGAAATAAAATATTTACACGCTCTTGATATGATAATGTACACGTCTACATATGTACATATGTGAGTGTGTGTCTCAACTTTAGTTATTTGTTTATAAAATAGAGCGGGCCATTGGAGTACATAAATACACAGCCTGTCTCTTATACACATCTAGATGTGTATAAGAGACAGGTAATAGAGCGGGCCATTGGAGTACATAAATACACAGCAGTGCATAGTTGATGAACAACAATAACTTTGCTTTGACTTGATAAACTGAAAATATATGCATTCTTGAAGTCAAGCTATTAGGGACACAGAAAGATACCCACATGAAGCAGCTATACTTTTGTTTCAGTAAAACTATTGTGTGGACCGAAAAGTTGGAATAGTGTATATTCTAAGTCCAGATATACACCTGCATTCAGGCTAGCTTTTCTTGCCCGTAAACTCTTAATTGAGTAGTGCTTGTTGTATTCAGATAATGCAACTTACCTCGCGGAATATTATTATATTTCATTTCATATTGTTGTTCTTTTAATTCAATTGTCAATTTAGAAATTGTTTACATTAATTTAGTCTTATTCCGCATCTCCWTTTCACGAATGAAATATAATATGAAAAGTACCAAGTATACCAAGTTTTAAAACAGTGAAAAAGGAGATTTCAAAATAGTTTAAGTTTTACCCAAACACGAGCAATTAGTTTTTGTTTTTTAATTTTTTCGTCGTTCAATCTTCCACCGCGAATCTGACTTACTCAAAAATTGTCTCACCATCAGGCTTATACACAATCTTTCTGAGATGAGAAATATCTCTTTATCTTTGGGTTTGGCATATCTAACTTCAGAATAAAACTGCTTTCAGAATTACGTCATAGATCTCAGGTGGTAATAGATATTAAACACAGGCATGAAAACTTGAAGCCTTTGGAGATTGATACTCTAAAGAGTTTTTCATCCATATTAATTTCTTCCAAGTAAAATTAATTTCTTTATACCTATGTATGTGCATTTGAAAATCAACAAACGCCCTCATTGTGTACACGTGTCAAAATGTTACAAAATATATCATTTAAAATCAATTTTTTTGTAACATTCGAATGAAAATACGTTTCATTTTCGGCAATTGTAATCTAGAAATTTAATACTTAAGCTTCATATTAAAATAATCTAGTGTTTCCATGAAACACACACTCTACATARTAACAGAAAAGCTTTTTGAGGGAAAGGCATACCAACTTAATCAAACAAAAAGTTACTAAGCGACACTGATTTGTTGGGTCGCGGGGCGTTGCCGCGTCAGCTGCAATTTGGTGCTACAACAAATAATGATAAAAGCGGAAATCTAATATCCGCTTCGTGTGCTGGCCTTTGACTTTGTGCAATTCCATATTTTTGCATGATTGCTGTGAATATTTGAAGTTCATTTGTTGTTGCCAGAAAAATTGTAACTCTGAGCGAAAAAAATTATGCGCAGATTATTAAATAGTACAACTCTACTGAAGTAACAAAAAAATGTAAATGTCTGTTGCCTTTCTTTTATAAATCTTCGTATTTAATTCGAGATTTATGAATTAACGAGTATCTTGAATGCAGATTATGACAATTAGTTCCATCTATGTAAGGTTTAAATTTGAACACCAAATTCAATTTTTAATTTTAAACCCCCAGATTAATATAAAAAAAATTCGAATTTCWTGGAAAAMTCARGTTTAGAGCCCGGTACTACCTCGCCGGTGTGAGTTACGACTTTATCTGCACTGGGCACTTTTGAAGAGTGAACAATTCTGAGAAATATGCTTCTAAAGTCAAAGGGATGCCATAAAATACCTCTGATATGWAGGAATTTAAAGATAAAAAATCACGATTGTAGTGTAATTTCTATGGAAAATTTGTATATGTATTATTAGTAGTTCAACAAAACAAAACCCTACTATACATATGTTAGAGGTTGAAAATGCGTGGGAACTCTCAATATTAGCTTGCGAGTCGTCAAAAGTCCGCATTCTCTGCTTGTTGAAGTCGGTACTTCTTCGCTTCGAGCAATTAGACAAGAGTGTTGTAGTGGCTGAAAATGCTATATTTCTAGTAGTGCAAAATCTAGAATGGTGTGAGAGTTTTTTCAAATGTGTATCTATTATCAGCATATTGAAGTAGAATTTAAATACAAAGAAAAATAAAATAACCACACTGCAATATGCATGTACATACTATTAAATTTTTCCAATCTTGAATCTTTTACCACTTTTCTAGCACTGGAGTGTTTTATTTTTGTTCAGTGTTCATGTAGTGTTCGAAAATAGGTTAAATGTAAAAAGACAGCCCCTAGCACTATCAACGAGCTCTTGTTGAACACGCGATAAGTTATTTCTGACCAAACAAAATCTGTTAATTCCTCAATTTATCGAGATCGGTAAAAGAATTACCTTTAAAATTTGCTGCATAACTTCATTAATGACGACAATACTATAGGAACTATATACTCTCCGAGCACTATACAAATGATTTCATAAAAAGTACTCGGTTTAGAACACACTATTTTTCGAACGATTTTTTTGTTCAGCAAACGCCATATATGCGGAGAAATGTCGTGCTGCATACTTGCTTAGAAGAGTTCTTTSAAAGGGGTTTCAGCAATAAATTGCCTGTGCGAAATCTGGTTTACACAATTACAAATATGATAGGAATATATTTAGTTATATTCACAGATATTCAAACAGTYTTGAGATCACTAAAGTCTATAAACGTTTTATCGTTGAACAGCACCATCCTATGATTAGACACCGATAAAGACGGAATATGTATGCTTTTGGCTGTTTGTAGAAACTTAATAGTCAATTATGTTATACTATATATATAGCTGAGTCTCGGTGGAAACAATCCTTGACTTATTCAAAAAAGAGGAAAAAGTGACRTGAATGGAATATGGGTAGCACATGCCGACTATCGAAATTCATAAGGAATGACAATATTATTGGAAGACACGCCAGCAGACTGTGGGTACCACACAACGATTAGCGTACGTGGCTGGTAGTAACGAGTAGCTGCCTAGAGGTAGTAGGTGAGAAGACCGTAGAACATCTTATTTGTGAATGCATAGTTTCGTATAGGAAACAATAGCAATTACCAGTCGGAGTTGATTGATGTTGTCTCGGAAGAGAGGATAGGATAGTGTGAGGATATTTTAGTCTTCACATGCCTAGGTGCGCCATCAAACATCCACATAGTTATGMATTCCACATCGCATAGTTAAAAATTTCCGTTAACTGAGGTATTTCAACAAACCAGCAATACCTCTATTCTTCGCTGTTATTATTACCCCAATAACTCTAAAATAATATATGAATAAGTTCAAGTAGCACCGAAAGCGAAGCCATAACAACAAAATGAGAAAAGGCGYGACTTTGTCAATATCTTGATGAATAGCAGGAATTAACACATGTAAAAGTCGTAAACATAACATGCATATGTGTCTGTTTGCAGAAATTGATTGAAATGTGGAAGTACTCACTTTGTGGCAACTACGTCTGCAAAGTGTGYCTGCATATTTAGGTTCTTTTTCAGAGGTATGTATGTAATTCATTCTAGAAAGCAGGCCGTAGGGGCACATGGTCTGGCGCCAAGAGTTTCTTAAGTGGCATCTGCACATAAATATGAATTTGTATGTGCATTGTTTATAAATTTATATGAGCTGATGTATCTTCATTTGCAGCAATAAAACAGGCAAAAGATCAACATCAAATGTAAACAAATGAGCGTACGCATTCGAATAATGCTCGGTATTATTTTATTGCAGTTGYTCCACATTCAAATATCGCCATATATTCTCGACTACGAGTGTACGACACACAAACATGTATAGTACATATGAGTATGCATGTATGTAAAACTATTTTCTTGGCTTCTGTGGCAACGAGCTTCCCAATCGATCAATTTGTTTCTAATTGCTGATTGTTGTCAATTCTGCGTGTCAATCATTTTAATGCATTTTTTATAGCCTCTGCAAAGACACATAAACMACTTTGAGGGCAATTAAAGAAAACTATAATATACCACTTGTAATTTTGTTCAATATACACATAAGTCATTATATTAAATACAGAAATATTCAAGTAAGTATTATAATACATTAATTATCAGGATATAGAAAAAGAGTTTAATTTTTTATGCATTTCGAGTTAACACAYTAACCAGTTTTATTTAAGGTAAAGTTCACGACATGCAATTTTTTGTATTATAAAATTTTTTACAAATTGTAAAAATCTATAAAAAATTGCGTCAGGCGTGATAAAAATCTAAGTGGTTTAAAATGCCTCTAAATAAAAATTATTTATTGTTTCACCACRTTCGAGGTAGTCGGTGAAAATAACTCCATATAGAGCCAAATAATACAGGATAGACCCTTACAAGAACTAATTTTGTTGCAGTTGAAATTGTTTGCATTTCAAAATCGGTTACGTTTTCTTAGGTGAAAATGATGTAAGCTACACAGACTCCATGTGTTATCAAAACACGAAATTTATTCTCCGTTTTAAACAAATAATGTCATCAAAATTTTGTAAAAATTTGTAATCGAAGCCAATAACACATTATTTTTGGTTTTGTCACGATCAATTACGAGTGCTGAGTAAACTTTTGAGCAGRTACACTTAAAACTTCGAAGTCCACAATTTGATTGTGATTATCAGATCCCATGTAATTAAACTTTTAACACAAGTTATTTTACCAAAGCCTGAAGAACAACCAGATCGAGCATATGGTCAATGATRAAAGACGTGGTTGTTGACATATAATGACGTGACATATAACGTCTATTATGAAAAGTCGTATTAATAGTTTATAACTGCCAAGCTTTGTACAACCTGCTGTGAACAATGTATGTACATACTATATATGTAACATGAAAATATAATTGTAGTTAATACATAAATACTTTTGTCAAAATAATAATCTCTGTTAGGAAGTATACAAAAGCGATCTTTTCACAAGTACTGAGGAATTAATTGACTTTTCGGGTATTTGGAAAAAATCGACGGAAAAGTATACATAAGTAGCATCTGATGCAAGAGCCGTTCAAAAATCTCGGAAAAATTGATAGTATTTAAGTGCTGTATCCCGACGAAAACATAGAAAGAATATAAAAGAAACATTTATCAATTTGTTTGAATCAAACTATGTATATTGTAGCATGGAAACTTCTCGAAGAATATCGCTACAAAATCAGCCAAAAGCGCATGTAACACTTTTTATGCGTAAGCTAATCTCATGTTAACACGATTATGATTATAATTTAAGGGGTGATATCTCAGTGGCGGACTCAGAGAGGCAATTGGGGGATATTTCACCYCAYCCTAAAGGACTRCATGGYTTATTAATAATTKTACTACTCTGAMAAAATATAAAGTAACAGAAATAYAATYCAGGAATTTGCCGTTGTAGCAACGTATGCAGATTAAATTTTTAATAACTCYAATCAGACCCGTAACAGAAAGTTCTTAATTGCGACTCGGCTTGATAAAGCACTTGAAATAGATGCTGCATTCAGCTACATGTGTAAAATGTGTGCAAATTATTTGAATTTATAATAGGAATTTTTTGTATATGTGATATTCTATCTCTAACTCATTCACTCAGCGTGATTCTTCAGAAAGAAACGATCGATCCGGCAAAATCATCACATATGACAGATACGCTACCTGTAGTGCTAACGAATATTTTCGATCCATTTGATCAGACACGAAAAAAATTGCGACAGGACTGAAAGTTGACGAAGAGATGCCAAAAATCTGCGGCCGACAAACAAAACGGGAAAACTTCTGCGTGAGAGCTTGTGAAAAATACTACAGGCTCCCAGTGTACATTTTTATTGTTGGATACAATCGGCGAAGATTTCAAGACATGCTTTTCTAGAGAAGTATTGGATGGGTTTTGGTGCTATGAAAATTAAAGAAATGGAAAATTTTACAGACTGTTTAATTGGACTTTTGGACAATGTCAAYGTCGTGCGACGTTTGAAGCTKAAAGCTTARCTAGATTACCGGCAGTGCCATTGGCAGAAGCAAAAGTCAAAARKCAAAATRTTACCGACTACTGCATTRGAATCATTGAAGAACTGCGATGTAWMCMTGCGATGTACCCCATAATTCATAGTTTCTTTGCATATTCTGCACACTTTCTTTGACGAATGCTCTGAACGCTCTTTTTCTTCACTTCGCTGCATGAAAACGTGACTGAGGACGAAAATGCTTCGAAAACGGCTAAATATAATAGTCTCAAATTTTGATTAGATTGAACATTAATTTAGGGAAATATRTTTCGTTTTTTAATTTCAGAACATCCAGTTCAGAGGTATAGCGGTCACCCCAAATCTCTTTTTTGAGAGGAGCTCCCGGGGARCAGCCGCAGTTCCTTTCTAAAAGAATATTTTTACTTATACTAAATCTTAAAATACAGGATTTGGATTAATAAATTCAAAAAATTTGTAAGAAAAAATCAGGATAATTCTCTTCTTTCGGCCTTCTAACTGTACATAACCTGGACCTGGGGGTAGCCAATGTATCACCACTGATACACGAATAGGAAAAGGCTCAACATGTGTTTGTTTGTGGGTACGTRGGAGTCGATTTTTGTCCATAYCACCGGTGATGCACTAGCAGYCAACGTGTTAAATGTATRGAGTAATCGTATTCTACGTTATCATAACATTGTCCATTTACTACAATATTCACTATATTTATTAAAGCGTCTTATTCAAAAAATAGTTATTTTACGTTTTTAATGTTTGACGATAAAGTTGGATAAAAGTACGGCGGAGCTTTAAACGTGTGGTCCATTCCCTCGAGTGGTTGAAGTAAAAGAGAAAGAGTCGTCTGTGCGTGGCTGGAGTGTCTGTTTTCTACGGCGTCGTAATGGCCGACTCATGAGTGCCGGTCGTTGGAGAGAGATGGCAGATGGTTGCTGTTAGCAAAATCAGCTGTGGGCTGGCGTGACGTAGTTGCCACAAATGTACCGTACAAAATCTAAAATTCTGGTGCTATTTCAATCATCATAATAACCAGTCTTCTCAGCACTGAATCATAGTTTTTGTCAAGCATGCTAAGTATATACATATATATAAATTTTGCCCTATTTTCATTGGTTTCTTCTAAATGCATCTGTTAACTACATGATCTTTGAAATTCTTTGACCGTTTAACAGTTYTACTGTTCCAAAAAAGCTAAAGATAACATACATACATTTATTTAATTTCTTTATACCCAACCTTCATTAGCATWATGACCGTCATATTTCATTTTCCAACCACATCCTATGGGGTTATGGCTCATTAATATTGCAATACCTCACTGTCAGTTTTATTTTGCCGTGTGTTTTTGTTTTTCTTTTCAGCTCCACGTGMTTATTTGCTGTTCTCTCTTTTGAATGTGTAAGAATAAGAATGCATAAATATTGACAGTTAATTAAGCTCATGTAAAAAGCAATGAAAAAATATTAACCATGGCTAAGTAGAAGACATTTCCCCCGACAATTAACTGAAGCAATTAAAATGAAAATGCGGCAYATAATGTAAAAATAAAATTAAAAAGCAAGGCAATGACGCTTAACGCCATTAAAGTGACCCATTAACACAATTAAGAGTTTGAGGGAATATTGGCTGCTGCTACTATAAAGCCGAATCGAGTTTATTTAAATACTCTTTGATTTCAAAGTGTCATGTGATGCTAGTCTATCTTTTAGAATACCAAGCCACTTCCCAAGAAACAAGTAAATTCAAATTCAAGTATCTTTTGTTAAGACTTCTGTTTGGTTGGATGAAAAGAGAGGCGCAGGTGCGCCAGACAGCAGACGGCTGCCTTATGTCAGCACTGGGATCAGTTGAAGGATGGAAGCCGTGAAAGTAGCCAGTCCAAACCGCCTGAAATGTGAACTTTTGTAGAGATAATGTTCCAACGTCGCAGAAACTACCGCGTATGCTTCGTATACCGCCGAATTCAGTTTTTCAATCCTCTGGAAATAGGACCTTAAGTAAATGGTGCCTTGAGATGACCTTACAATCTATTTCCCTTTGAATAGAAATTGTAGCCACTTGGTCTGTAAACCATCAACACTGCCTCAAAGTAATTTTGGGATATGTCGTCCAAGACCAAGACCATACAACTTCAATTTAAGAAAACTTATCTTTATAACTGTTTTTCCGATACGGTCTAAATCAAATTGATATGTCTTTATTTCTACATCATTTATTCAAGTATTTATTTTCGTTGGGCAGTCGAAAATTGCTGAACTCGATTTCAAATATTTCGAATGACATCCACATTAACATGCAAATATTTCAATCTGGCGGAACTTGCGGTCTCAGCTGGCTTTCATCCAAAAGCTTAGTTGTTTGTAGCTGTCTAAATGCAATTAGCGTTGATTTCACTCAAATCATCGATGTCGCTCCTTTAAACATCTTTCACCTTTGACATGTTTAACGTGTTTTCCCTTTGCAACTATCTTTCCGCTTTGGCACATCACGTAGCGCAGCATACTAGCATCTACCGTTATCTACACGTGTTTCGCTCCCAACTATTGTGTTATGCGCTCAAAGCTTATCGCTCGTCTTTCATCCCTACGTAGGATTCTTTGCATATCAAACTGTCTAACACCATTGAACCGGAACACCAGCAGACAACCAGCTGGCAAATACCAACGATATGAGTACATGCTGCAGCTGTATATACATATATCTCCATAGGTAAGCCATGGTATGCTTTTCCCCAGCAGCATTTGYGCTTTCTTTTCTCTATATTGCTTTAGGCATTGACTCGCTCTTGTTGGCTGGCGGGTCGACCATATGACCTTACATTGGTTTTTCGATGTTTAGCGCCAGCCAAAGCCAAACCCATGCCAAATGTTCGACTCTGATGGGATTTCTTGCACCTGTACAACTGACTATTCGAATAATCGAGTTTTCGCACACTATGGTGGTGTGTGTAAGTGTGTTTGTGCGATTGTGATTGTGTTGATGTGCAGCAAACAGGCGTCAATTCCCATTAAATTGAACGTGCAATCGTTTTATGCAGATGTGACACTTTCACATTCAATCCTCTTACACTTCAATCGTCCAACCTTTAAGAGCTTTCCAATCACCAAAAACGTTTTGTTTTGTTGCATGCAACACTACACCTATACATCTATATATGTATGGTATAATAAACGTTACATTGCTAACACCGGGATAAGATAAGCATGCGAGTAAAATCTTCGATGTCTGCTTGGGGGTTTCGGTCGGTTGACACTTACAATTTCATGTCCATTTTGCATTTACAGCTAAGGATACATGTGATCTAAATCATTTCGGTGTCGCTCTGATGCATTTTGTGGCTTTCGCAATATTTGTAGTCTGCTTTCGTGGTTATGGTAAGTATGCATTCATACTTGTAGTCGGTTTCGCTAACAAAGCCATGGACGATAAATCTTCTTCTTCTTCTTGATTGGCGTAGACACCGCTTACGCGATTATAGCCGAGTTAACAACAGCGCGCCAGTCGTTTCTTCTTTTCGCTACGTG
>NW_017536496.1:95480-96541 GCF_001853355.1 Bactrocera latifrons | reverse complement strand
TTGGTCATAGCAGACATAAATTCCAATCGTTGGGCATGCTTTCGTGCGACCATATTTTACAAAGAAGCTGATGCATCTTTATCAGTTCTCCGCCGCCGTGTTTGAATAGCGCGGCCGGCAATCCATCGGCCCACGCCGCTTTGTTGTTCTTCAGGCGGGTAATTGCTAAAGGATGGTGTCATGTGTAGAAGTTCACGCAAGTGAGGAAAGTTCTCGGTTCGCCATTTACTTGGAAGTGGCCAGAAACGATTCTTTTACATATGACTCAAGCAGCTCACGACTTCCAGTCTTTGGCCAAGTATCCTCAGGATAGCCTAAGAACATCCGTTTGAAGTCGAAACGTCCCCTGCAGAGGGTTGTGAGCTCGTTAAAAAAACGCCCCCAATGAAAACGCAACAACAAGGTAAATAACTACAATTGCAATTAATGAAAAGATGGGAAACGTAAACAAAATTTAACTACTGCTCTAATATACATCCACAGACCCAATAGGACGCTTTTCTTCATTTCACAATTCAGATTTTAAATTTATTTCTTAATAAATTCCGAATGTCCTGAGCTGATATTTCTCAAACTTTATTGATCAAAACGAATTTGTTTTGCAATGCACTTCACTATTCGAATATTTCCTAGCAAATATACTACTAGTACTACTACTATTCGCTGAAATCTTTAATATTTTGTTTTCGGTTTTTTTTTTTGTTTTTTTGAAATCTCTACTTTGGATCATGAGTTTCTTGTTGTTGTTAGCTTCAGCAGAACCTTGAYAATGTCTAACACTTACATGTTAAAACCTTTAGGTTTTCGAGAAATTAGAAGTTCACAATACATTGAAAGGTCTGAAATTTAGATTCTAATTTCTTAGTCTATTTCATTTGTGTGTTGTTGTCAATAATTGTGCTATTATTTTTTTYAAAGAGTTAATAATTTAATGAAATAGGGCAATCATAATGACCTGTTTTTACGAATCRTTAAAGCATTCTTCAGGCTCTCCATATCAACATAATCATTCTAGGTTAAATAAAACATAAAAAATAAACAAATACAACTGACTATGCATA
>NW_017536496.1:93716-95232 GCF_001853355.1 Bactrocera latifrons | reverse complement strand
TTTACTTTCAGTTAGTATTTTGTTGCTTAACTCTTTTACTTTAATATAGCATCTCATCGATTCCAAATTTACGTTATAAGTCTCTGACAGCGCACAAATGGCGTAGCTCGTCATACCGTTCTAATTTCATCACAAAAAACATCCATATTTGTGATATTTTTGGTGCATTTTGGCCCTTTTAACATTACCCAGAGATGTTCTATATTAAAAATACTATATATTGATAGAATTTTCATTAAAAAACTTTTTTGTCAACTTAGATGTATGCTATCTTTTTCCAATTTTCCTCAGCCCGTGTCAACATGACATTTTTTAGGATGTCGACGTATTTCTCTYTGTTTAAAATTCTATCAATCTTATGGAGTGGGCCAATATCATTCCAGGTAAAAAATCCTCCGCCATGCTCAACTACGCGTGAAACATAGTGAGCATAAAATTCTTGAATTCTTGGACGGAGAACATAACGTCGACAATTATGTCCTAAACGATTAAATTTTGTTACCTCGTTCCAAATAATATACTTCCGTTGATGTATTGTTTTATACCAAAGCCTACCCATCGTTTCTATTTTAATTTTAGTCAGTAGTGGCTTCTTGCGTACTGCCCCGCCGTGAAGTCCAAATTCAACYAAAATTGTTCAACCAATTGTTCTTTTGGATATTTGAACATTGTATTCGTCTTGAATTTCACGTAAAATGTAAGTGGAATTCTTTTGTTGGGTTTAGACAGGAGTAGTTTAGCGGTGTTGAAGTTTTTCGGTTTTTTTTTTTGCGTGCAACATTTAAAATAATTTTAAAATTCTGTATATTCTTAAGGATAATCAAAACAATTTGTTTTGAGCATTTGATCTTATGCTAAATTTCTTTGCACATCTTTCCAGACCGATGAAGGTCARAAACGTAGCTGCGAAGGCTAGGAGTACAGCTGCAGCTTTTTCTTAATAAAAACTTGGATCATACATCTTAATATATTTTAAACTACAACTTTAAAACACACGCTTATTTTATAAAACAGTAATATTATTAATAAAAATTAACGCCTTAAGGAATTTTAATTCTTTAAACAATTGTTTCTAATTAGCTGTTGCATTTAATTCTCCTTCTATATCGTAACGTATTTACTATATGGGAAAAAATTRAGAGAACTTTAACTTCACAACTGCTGAGTGAATTTATTAGTAAATAGCGTAACACGACTAATGCAAGACTTTTAGGAATATAAATAAAGGTGTATCAAAAATTTTTATGATTATACTCATCAGCCACCTACAAAAAAGAGAACCATTCTAATTTGCTGTCAAAAGTTGTATATTAAGAACGGACTAGTTATGAAGTTGATGATTGCACCTATTTTATGATTTAATATCTTAACTTTAAAAGTTATCTTAATTATCTTTACTTTCACAATTTTTTTTGGTTTATGGTTTAGCGGAAATAAAAAAGATATTTCTCTCCAAAATCCAGAGTTCAGAAAAATTTCAATTTTTTCGAGGAGACAAGGAATCGCCGCAACAATT
>NW_017536496.1:87015-93711 GCF_001853355.1 Bactrocera latifrons | reverse complement strand
TATAAGTAACTTCCAGAAATTATGATTTTTCATAAATTAGATTCATCTTATCTGCGAAGAGACCGACATGTTCAGCATAAGGTTTGTGATAAGAAGACCCCGTTTTATTTATTTTTGCTAATTTCACAGGTTACTCCCACATGGTAATAAAAAATTTTAAGGGGTTTTACTAAGTTACCTCACATACCATCACCAATCCTAGGGAGTAATATTCGAAAAGCCTTGTATTAGGTCTCTCGTATACCTAAAAGAAGTATTGACACAGTTCAACACATTTTTTGAATACAGTTATATCATTGTCAGAAAAGAATCTTGAATTTCAATCATATTCCTCACACATTGGCCAATATCGTAAGTCAACCATAGTTACGGGATGCAAATATGCGGTACTTGGGGGCTTCAACAGTTTATGATGACTTTAGACAACTTTTGGTCATTTCAACTGTTTGTCTGTCCGCCATTCCGTCTATGCAAGCTGCAACTTGAGTAAAGTTGAAATATTTTAATGAAACTTGGTTAGTAGGTTCCTTAATGATGGGCGTAATCGTACCACTGCCACACCCACAAATCGCAATAACCGAAAACATGTAAAGTACCATAACCAAGCATTCAATTAAGATATGAAGCTCTAATTTGGTGCAGAAGATCGCAGTAGCAAAGGGCACCTGTGGTGAGTACAAATCTTACAAGAACTTCTACCGATAGTGTGAAAATGGATGAGGATAACCCCGCTCACTCCCCATATAACGATAAGTCAATATCTAAATACGCCAGCGACATTAAATTTTACCACCGAAATGATATGAGAATGCTTTATGGGAGCTCGGGACCCGACCAACTAAATTTAAGACGTTGATTTTTGTGGCATTCTTATGTCGGTACTTACGTATAGGTGACGTTTAATCGAAAATGTCCGTCAATGTGGAATATAGTATATATAACTGAAATTAAGGGATAATCCTTCTCTTATATAGGTTTGTCTGTAGGTCAAAAATGGGTTGAATCGTAACAATACCTCCCTTAGCAACCATACATCTAATATAAAGATTTTCCAACTTCGCAAGTTGAAAGAGTATAAAACGTTCCTTACTTCTTATATATAATATATAGAATCTTTATTGAATTATTACAAAAAATGTGATGAATGAAGAACTACTCATACGATTTTGTGCCAACTTCACATAAATCATCTTCTAAATAGTCATAACATAGTCTGCTCTTACGTTATAAAATTACAACGAAAACAGGTATTGCTTTTTATATACTTTATAGATACACATAAAATCATAAAAACTAAAATAAATTTTACTCTTAATTAATATCTGGTATCGTTTCCTTTCATTTATATTAGCATTAGAAATATAAAATTTTTTGTTTCCTCCGCAGACATTTCTTAGCATTCTTTGAGTATTGCTTCTTGGAGGCCATTTTCGATATTGTAATAGTATGTTGTATTTGTATAAAGCATGTTCCAAATCTGTCCACAAGTGCTCAATCGGATTAAGGTCGGGGTACTGAGAGGGCGATCTTTAAACTTTTGGAATGTTGCACAATATCTATGACTTTGTATTATGAGATGTATTTTTGATGTCGTTGACCTGTTGAAATGAGTAACGACCAGAAAATCCCAATTTAGCCACTTATGTTTATTTTAATATTTGAGTATATCATATTTCCGTTGATCCATTTTATCAGTAAAAACTGCATGTTTCCGAAATATCATCATCATCGAAGGATTCTAAACGCCTTTTTTCACTTTTAAGCAGCTATTCATGGAGTACGCGCGATATAGCTAGCAGCTCTAAGCGTACTGTGTACAGTTGCATCGCTAACACATAATAAAACATACTCAGTGAGGTTTTGATTCTGGAGCTCAAGTACATGGATTTTCATTAATTTTTCTCACGGTAACACTTTATCACGACTTTTTTTTTATTAAATATGGGTCCCTTAATCCTGTAAACAGCGAGTCTGCCTTTAGACGGTGTATAATGTTGCTATGCAGGTCTTATATTTCAAATCTCTGTTCTAATGGTAAATATCAGCAGACAACAACACAATTCTTTTATTGAAACAAATTACAGTAAGCATTCGTCATTTGATTGCAAATCGTTGAGTGCTAAAGTCAATTTTTTGACAAAAGGTGTAAAATATTTATTTTAGTATCAAGTGGAGTTTTTAAAATAGTATAAAGTCGTTAAAATTCATGTATTACGTGAACAAAAATTTTCTCATATAGGTAAATATATATTCTTTTATGTTTTGAAATTGAACACCGTCTAAAGACGGACCTGCCGGTTAAAAGCAAATTTTGCATACACGAAGCACTAGTCCATTTTCTTTATCATTTCATTTTTCTTTAAACATTTTTGGGTTTTAAACATTCTAGGAAACAATTAGCAGTTTGAAAATGTTTTCACAAAGAAAAAATTTTGATTTCTCAAAATTAACTGATGAGGAAATTGAAGAACTCATGGCTGAATGGGTGGATGGTGCAGATTTCAATTACCAAATGTAGACTTTGCTACATTTAAAGAAGAGTGGGATAATGCGGATAACAACGATTTTGAAAATACCTTTAGAAACTCAGAAAAACATCTGGCAGAAGTGCATAACAATGTGGAACAGTCTGACGAGTCTTGACCATCAAAACCTGGGAAAACAAAAACAAAAAGGGCATGATCCCCTCTACCAGAAACTGAAGTTGGTGAAAGTGCAGTAGTATCCTATGTGGGGGGGGAGGGGGTTTAGCGGAAATAAAAAAGATATTTCTCTCCAAAATCCAGAGTTCAGAAAAATTTCAATTTTTTCGAGGAGACAAGGAATCGCCGCAACAATTCAAAGAATTAACCACACCATTCCATTGCTTTAACTATTTTTCAACGATGACTTGCAAAATGAAATTGTGTATCAGAGCAATTTGTATGCAAAACAGCAAGATGTTTCTACAAACTTTACTTTGACATCGTGTGATTTAAAAAAATATATCGGAATTTTGATTTATATGTCTGTGTACCGATATCCCAGTGTCGAGAGTTACTGGTCCAAACATTCTTTCGAGCCTGTTAGAAACGCAATGAYTTCCAAACAGTTCTTTTCAATCAGAAAATATCTTCACTTCAATGATACCAAAAATATGCAAAAACCACAGAAAGCCGGTTTTGATGAACTGTATAAAATTCGTCCACTTATTGATAGACTCAATATGCAATTTGATTCTGTGCCAAAAACAGCTCGGTTGTGCATTGATTAACAACAAAAATATTGACAAAATTTSGAAAATATATGCCCGCAAAGCCCCAAAATATGGCATGAAACTTTTTGTTCTTTGTGACTCGAATGGCTTTTCGTACAGATTTTAAGTATACAAAGGAGCTTTCGATAATAAAGTAATATTCCTGATTTAGGATCAACAGCCAATGTAGTCATATGGTAGTCAAGTAAAATTCCACATTTCAAAAACCACATATTGTACTTTGATAATTTGTATACCCCTCTGCCACTTCTTGTTTATTTAGGAAGGGAGGAATTTATGCATTAGGAACCGTCCCATCTAGCAGAATACCCAACTGCAAGCTGACAAAGGAAGTGRAATTAAAAGATARAGAACGTGGATACTCAGAGGAGTYTKTTGGCCGTGCCTTTGGAGTAGACATATCTTGTGTTCAATGGAAGGATACAACATATGTACGACTGGTATCCACGTATGGAATTAAGCCATTTAAAACACTAAACAGCAATTCACAACCCTTAAAAATATGCCATTATGATCGGARTAATAAATCCTACGTCGATGTAGACTGTCCTAATATAATTCAAGAATATAACCGCCGTCGCTACCACATCAGAGTTAAGACCAAAAAATGGACTTTGCGTTTTAATTGATATGTSAATAGTAAATTCACACCTCTTTTTTCAGAATATTCATAGAATTAACTCTAAAGATATTTATCATAAAAATGACCTAATTCTCGTATTGAAGTGGCTGATGTACTTTGTCGTTATGAGGAGACTAACACCAAAAGMGCTRTCGGTAGACCTCAGATCCAAAGTCCACAAATACAAAAAATGAAGAAATCGTATGTACCACCCAATGACAATCGTTTTAATGSAGTTGGACATATGCATGACGTTTTGAGCAGCAGTGACAAAAAAATATGCAAACTTCCGGGATGTAAGTCTGAACACAAATGTATTATACTAAGTGTAAATTAAATCTGTGTCTCTCAAACAATAACAAATATTTTCAAATTTATCATTAAAACAATAAAAAGAACTGAATAAAATTTKAAGTAAAATCATGCAAGTTTTTTTATTACGTTACGAGACAGGTCCGCCTTTTGGCGGTCAACATATTTTCTCACCTGGACGGTAAGTATAGATTTTTTAACCTTTTAACATTAACGTACGCTTATTTAGCCAAAAACTATAAAAAAATAATTTTAATCGAAAAAAAAATTGGCCGGTTAGAGGGTTAAGGRAAGCAATAAAAATTCAGTTTATGGATTTTTACAATCATTTCCTTTGTCTTATGACACGGTGCATTGGCTTGATGGAACGGAACTTTCATCAAATACGGCTGTTTTTCGACGGTTCTGTCCGAGTGACGATAGTCACTGTTGATGATCTTTTCTTTTATTCCATGAGCATCTCAAAATAGAGACGTCATAACCTTGCCAGCTAATAGTTTCGTTTATCTACAGTTTAGAGCGGCATCGTATTGTGCAGCCACTCGGATGACTGTCGATTGGACTTCGGAGTGAAACGATAGAGCCATGTTTCATCCAACATCTCCAAATACTGCTCTGTCGTTGTTTTTGATTATATGTGAGTTCGCCCGGCACGTACTTTGCACAAAACTTCTCATAATCATATATCCGTGAAGGATAAGACGTATATGCTCACTTTACTTTTTGTTGTTTTGTTAAATTTATATACGCACTTTTTGATAGTAATTCCTAACTTAAAATCGTATGGATTTAATTATTGTAGTGTCAATTATGTGTCAGGCCGGAGACTTTCCAATTGACAGGATTATCACACTAGCTTTTGTTGGGTGGTTACAAAATATTAAGATATACATATACCATGAGCTTCACTATTAATTGAAAAAGTCATGGGATTTGSGCTTCAGTAATCGTTGCGTTATCCGATTTGGCAAAATGTTTAATCGACAATAAAAATTATAATGTTAATTACCACAATTACACTAAAGTAGCCATGATAAGAACTATAACCAATATCGGTAAATTTATTTTTCTATGCATTAAAAAATAATTGAGAATAAATAAGCAAATTAAAATAAATTAAGTATATTACTCATATATCTTTTCGTTAACGGCACTAGCCAGATCTCGAAAAAAGGTGGTAAAATTTGCAATAAAGTCACATAACAATTTTTCCTTCCTTATCAAACCACAAATTGTTAGATTTATGGTCAGCAATTTGCACTTGTAATTACCTACCATTTTCCTGTTATGCCACTGGTACTGCTACTACTACTACTACTACTACTTTTTATCCTTTGCCGGTTTAGCTTGGATTACCATTTCAATAAAGACTCCTGCCAGAGAGCAAGTGGTGGTTGGCGTTTCAATTGAAATTCAAATGGGTAAATTAAATGTCTGACGCTGCTTTAACTTCAAATGAGCGGTGAGGTGATGTCGCTAGAGAGATAAGATGTAATTTACGTTCTGCAGCGTTGCTTTTGAATGCTAAAACGGCAGCAGATACCACATAACAATAATGCTAAAAATATAGTGATTAAGAAACCTTACAAGTTGATGTATTAATTTTTATTAGGTGGTAGTAGGATCACTGACGAATTTTCAAAAAGGTGTGACCTTTGTAATGTTTTAGAGGTTATYCTAAGATTACCAGCGTCCCTCCACACCTAGGTATTAAGCGAGTTTATGAATATTGTGAGCTTGCCATTAAGTGCCTATCAATAAACCGTTGTTTTTTCTTTTTTCACATGAATGGGGACCGTTTTTTACTACTTCTATCCTGTCTTGTTATCCCCATAAATTCGGGTTTTTTCCAATTTAGATGCTCTTACTTTGAACTGAAAAATTCTGCAGTTCAAAAAYTAGTTTAATAACAAACAAATCTGTAAAATTTTCTCATTTTGCTTATTCATACATTTGTACGAAATAAATAAAACAGTATAAGTGGTTCGATTTAAATTTTATATACATACATTTTACAAACTTTTTTCGTAGAATTCTAACATTCCAGCAACTTATCACTTTAGATTGTTACAACAAGACGAAATAGCGAGACCTTTTATTGGAAATAATTCTTCAGTTGTGTTGGCATTTGTGTTATTTTCAGTATTCAATTCGGCAAAAAAATGAAAATAAATTTAGAACATTTTCGCACGATTATCATTTCAAGCCTTTGATGTCGATTGACAATATTTTTGGAGATAAAGCTCCAACAAGGACCAGCGTTTAACGATATTACGAGGAATTTAATCGAGATAGATTACTCCGAGACGAATTTCGAAAAGATCTTCCAAACTCCGTTGTTGCTCCGAGAACTACTGATGCTGTGCGCAAACAGTTTTACACTAAAACGGTTGTTGTTGGAGGATGGAGTCATGTGTAGAAGTTCACGCAAGTGAGGAAAGTTTTCTGATCGCCATTCACGTGGGAGTGGCCAGAAACGATTCTTTTACATATGACTCAAGCAGCT
>NW_017536496.1:60533-84570 GCF_001853355.1 Bactrocera latifrons | reverse complement strand
TTGGAATATCTAATTGGCGCCACGTAGCGAAAAGAAGAAACGACTGGCGCGCTGTTGTTAACTCGGCTATAATCGCGTAAGCGGTGTCTACGCCCATCAAGAAGAAGAAGAAGAAGAAAAATATTAAGGGGTCAGTAGGGTAATCTGRCCTGCTGTTTGTTTGGATCATCTGATACACAAAAATKTTGATATATAAAAAGGTAATTAAATTTTGTATACCCTGAACAGGGTATATTAAATTTCCCACGAAGTTTGTAACACCCAGAAAGAAGCGTCGGAGACCCTGCAAAGTATATATATAAATGATCAGTATGTTGAGCTGGGAATCATGTTCGCCAGCTTAAAAAAGTGTGTTTTGAGAAAAACACTGTATGGATGTTTCCTGATGAAACMAATCCTACAACAATTTTTGCGCACGAAACATTTCCAAGCACAATGTTGCCAGTTTTTTAGAACGAATGGATATACAGCAACCATATCACTACAACAACGCCAAAGGAACCAAGAAAACTGACCGTCGAAAACGGATCACTCTTCACCACAACAATGCGTGCTCCTACACATCGACTAAAGCAACTGCATTTTTGAGCACCCAAAACAGCGGTTTGATGAGTCATTCATATGTATGTATGTACTCCGAWCTTGACACCGAATGACTACTTTTGATTCCCGTACACAAAATATAAACTTTGAGATCAACGTTTTTCGACAACGGAAGAGGCGGTTGATGCATTTAGAGCGCATGTTATGCAGACACCTCGATTGTTGCAAAAGTGYTTCGATATTTTGTAAAACAAWAAAGCGATTTTCTATGATTTATACTTGTTTTTGTCCTCTAATCTCTACATATAAAAAGTACCATTAATATTTACTTATTTTGATTAAAGATTCGGATCATCGATTGCAGTTACGTGAGTCACTTGGGCGTGCTTGGAGGCTGAACAGCTCGGAAAGTAAATGTGATAATGAGTTTCGAAAGTCTACAGCAACAGCATGCTGAAAAGAATCGATTASAGCGACCAGACAACCTTGCACCAAATTGGGCTCAAGTATAATAAATTGGTGACTATACTTTTTCTGGGTATTAAGTGAAAATTGTTTTCCCTTCAATTACACTGTTTATTGAAGAAGTCTAGAAATACGACCAAAAATTTGGCATTACTTGCTTGTTGTGAAAAATACTTTTTCCATAATTTCGTATTCGACTTTAGCATTGCTATACAAAATGACCCCGTACGAGTCGCTTTCTAGTCACCCATAACTGCATTGTGTGGGACATATTCTTTCCTTGAGTTACCAATTAAAAKTTTTGCTACCAGAAGGTGTCCTTCGCATAAATCTGTCAATGTTGCAACTCGCTTTACATGGCTTTGTTGCAGGAACATGATGCATGATCGTCAGATGTCAATTGCTAAATAAACAAGATTTTGTAGAATATTGTTGTTGTTGCTATTTTTTCACAAMCGTATAACAGAATACGATGCATAAAGAGATAAATATTTTGTGCTTCCACTTTTTAAATTGTTTATGTTGTTTTGTTGCGTAAGCGACTGAATAGCTTGACATTTCAAATCGCAGCTGCATGAAAGTCCTATCAAATTCGTACAACTTTCGACCGAATAGTAAAAACTCTAAAATGACGATGAGCTGAGCACAGTCATTTCATAAAGCAAACACCGAAAATCCAGTCACGTTTGTGGCGCGAAAAATGCAACTGAATGACTGATAGCGCTGGCACTGGCGCTGGCGCTGGTTCTGGYGCTGATGACAATGCTGGTCGCGCTTTTGTATTGGTGGTTGTGATCAATTTTCAAAATATTAACATGACATGGTATGAAATGCCAGAAATGCTGCTAAATCGATTTTCATTGAAATTGCCGAATGCAGCATCCACACATGCAAGCAACGCATTTACACAAGTGGGTGTTATATACTTGTATGTGTTTGTGTGTGTGTATGTTGGGATGCATGTGTGATTTGGTTGGTTTTTCCGTTCAACAACTCAACATAATGTCAATGAAATCGACAGAGAAAATTTATTCACGCGCGACACATCGCCTTTTGCATTTGAAATGCAGGACATGACATTGTAAACGTATTTGTTTATTTTGTACCGTTACTTTCGTGCGGGTATGTGCGTGCAAATTCAAATTCAAAAAACGTGCATTTGTGTGTGTATGTGTGCATTTATTGTGAATATTTTATATTATTGTATTTCTACACTATCAAATTTCCATTCGCCCACACACTCACATGCACTTACTAACGAAGCATGATATTTTTTCGAATTTACATAGCTGCTTGTGTGTGTGGCTGCGCTGTTGTTGTAGAAGTGTTTAGTCAGCTTGAGGCATGAGTCAACATATAATATGCATTACAAACGTTAAGCGCTGTAGGCAAGCACTTACTACACTGACGCGCATACGAATGCATATTTGCAGTTGGTTTGCATCAATGTGTGGATGTGTGTGTGTGTGTTAGTGCATGCAACTCAAAACTAACAAGAATTTGATTTTAATTTTAATTTACCGTGTTTACATATTTTTGGGCAACCACTCGATACTCTCAGCGGCCAYGCACACATTCTCCTGTTTTGCTGCACTTTTCCGATTTGCTGGCATATTTTCAAAAATCGGTTTCATGTTGCACAAATGCTTGTCCTGAAATACAAACAAAAAAGCTTGCACGTTATTWCCCCTTGGTTACGACCAATCTAAGTGGATATTTGCTTTAAGAGCATAATATGCTGCATATTTAACCACACGCACAATCTCACATTTACATGTCATGCATACTTTTATAATTGTGAATTATTTCTGTATTTTCGTTAACCAAATTCTGTGAATATATAATTTGTGCGTGTATATGTGCTGAGCTTATTTATTTATTATTATTGGGAAGTTTCCGCAAAATTGCAATTAAATCGTAAACTTATTTGTAGAATAACATTGCAATAACGGTAAATTAAATTTATATTACAACATGAGTATTTGTTACATTTTCAAAAAAAACCTTTATGTAAGCTTAATAAGTTTTTCATGAGTTGCCTGAGGTATTGCAAATAACATTWAATACAACACAGGGAACATTATCATCATTCTAAGATCAACCTCATTATAACTAGGACATACGCGGTTTCTTCACGAAATTCGACATCGATTACTGCTTAAGGTAATTATATAATTTAGCAAAAATTGTTCAGATCGGATTACTATAGCATATAGCTTCCATACAAACTAAACACATAGTTACTAAAAGAAATGCACCTATGAAGTTATACACATCTAGATGTGTATAAGAGACAGATGAAGTCGTGAATGAGTTACAATTAAAATTTTATTTTATAATTAATTTTATTCTTATATTTTAGTTCGCCACAGCTAAAATTATATTAAATACCTCTTCAAACAAGATATGTGTGATATGTGGTATTAACTCGGCCAAGGACGGGCTGATTGCATTAATTGATATTGTTAAGGTATTTTAGAAAATATATTCTAAAGTCAATTTATATATAAATAATACCCAGTAGCGAACGCATTAAGCACAAAACATGCTCGAGTAAAGCAAATTATTATAAATAGTAGTATATGGAATATCCACAAATTAATAAAATGCCCCAGAGTTTTTATAAGAAACCTCACAGGCAAACATCACTCATATGGATCAAAATTAACCGAATGTTCGAAAATTAGTTAGCCATTTCTGGCTGGTATGAGTAAAAYACATTCTCCCAATTTTATTAAAATAACTAACATATTGACCGATATTTGCGGTACAAAGTCACCCGGAAGTTGGAAAATTTGTATACTAGTCATATTGGGCTTAGGTTAGAATTRACCCGATTTAACTCTTATTTGGCACACAGGCGTACTATTATCACGAAAGAATTGTTTTTGAATTCCAATTAAACCCCTCACATGTTGATCTTTCTTCTTCTTTACTGGCGTGAAATACTCTCAGAGCTGGAGTGTTTACGTCAATTCGGTCAACTCGACCTAGCCGGCGTAGCCGCTGTCTTTTAATTCGCTGAATTATGTCAATGTCGTATATCTCATACTGCTCACCGTTCCATTGAATACGCTATTTCCCATGACCAATGCGCAAAGTACCATAAATCTTCCGCAGAACATTTCTCTCGAAAACTCTCACCATATGTTGTCATCGTCCACGCCTTTGCACCACGTAGCAGGACGGGAATAATGAGTGGCTTATAGATTTTGGTCTTTGTTCGTCGAGAGAGAAATTTACTTCTCTTACTTAGTCCCAAGTAGCACCTGTTGGGAAGAGATATCTTGCGTTTTATTACCAGGCTGACGTTGTTGTTATTGTTGATGATGRTTCCAAGGTAGACGAAATTATCTACAACTTCAAAGCTATGACTGTCAACAGTGACGTGGGTGCATAGTCGCGAATGCGACGACTGCTTGTTTGATGACAGGATATATATCGTCTTGCCGTCGTTCACTTCCAGCAGGACCTTTTCCAAGATTTGACCATATTCTACAAAGAAGCTTATGCTTCTCCTTATCAGTTTTTTATTGACCCCCTTTTTAAACAATTACAAGCTAAAGCTTGAGTTCGAGGCAACTTGGAATGTGGGTTTCTCAGTACAAAAAAATTTCGTGTTCGATGGCCGTAATCGCGACTAACCGAAAATATATACAGTGTCATAACTAAGCGTTAAGCTCTCTAAAAAGATTAGTGTACATATTTCCTAAACCGTTTAAGCTATAACAGCGCTGTTAAAAACTACTAAAAGCATGATAAATCCATAACTGAATACCTACTGTGCTACCTTATGACCAAAAATTGTTTAAATACAATAAAAGTGTTCAATCGCCTAGGCACCGAATATTTAGACACCGGTACCTATGGTAGACTTCTGATTGAAAATGTCGGTCAATGTGATATATATATTTAACTTAAATTAAGGATAATCCTCTTTTATAACGCACCAATCCTTTCCTTAGCCCCATATACTTAATATAAAGATTTTCAAACTTCGAAGTAGCGCATACTATATATCGACCAATGCGAGAGTTATCGAAATGAAAATAAGACATTTGGCCTAGCCCCTATATAACATATATCACGATTTTCGAACATCYGACTGACTTTGCTCCATATTGGTGTTATATCTGAAAGTATTTCCCTGGCTTTGATTCAGGAAAGTTACGAGGGTATAAAATATTCGGTTGCACCCAAACTTAGSCTTTCAGTCCTTTGTGACTGCAGCTTCTGTTCGTCGAACGTTTCTTGTGTTTTTTAACGTGAAAATTTTGCTGTACAAAGGCGGATCCGTATCTTYGCTGCAACAATATAGTGTTCAGAGTCAATGTTAGGATCTAAACCTGGAGATTTTCTTCCGTTTATGATAACATGATCGATCGGGTTGGTGGTTTTTCGACCCGGTGAATACTTCTGTGCTGGAATCTAATACGACAGATAAYGATTATTTGTGCCTCAGTGAAAACGATCATCCTCAATCCATTGAGGCTGAATTTTCCGACTGTTGTGCTAAAGGTACCTCTTTGCTCACCCTGAGGTTAAAGTTGCCAAGCGCAATTTTGATATCGTGCCGAGGTCAGCTCTCATAGGTGCACCCCGAGCGCTCATAAAGGACACCTTTGGTCGCATCGCCCTTCTCTTTCATCGGGGCATGAGCGCAAATGAGAGATATKTYATAGAACTTCGCTTTAATGTGGATTGTGGCTAGACGTTCACCCACCACGAATCCCAAACCGTATTTGCGCTTCTTTTCATGGCCACATTTAGTAAATGCGTGAGTACTCATCCCGAACGCATTTTTTGAACGGCGGTGATGTCAGCCTTAATTATTTCGAGGATATCAACCAGTTGAGCAGCAGCACCCTCTCAAGTAAGAGACCTAATATTCCAATTGCATGTCATTAAGTCTTAATCCTTAATGCCTTAGCCATCATCAAAATGGTGGTCTTCCATCCGAAGCTGCTGTTTCCCTTTCATTGCGGTCGGTTTTTACGTGGCGTGTTCTAAGTCCAGCACCCAACCCTGGGAAGGATGGTTCCCCTTATCACTTTAGCTCGCCTTCAGACGGATGTTCTTTGGCTACCCAGAGAATACTTGGTATAAGACCGAAAGTCGTATATATGTAAAAAAAAACCGTTTCGGCACTCCCAAGTGAATTGTGAACAGAGAACTTTCCTCACTTGTTTATTTTTCGCCCTTTAAGTAAATTTTAATAGCACTCTGATATGCGGAGTGGACGGGGTTATCTTCAGCGATTTGTTTTGAGCAAGCTGGATTATTTTATCTTAAGAGGTTTAGGAGATAGGTACATTAAAGCTCTTAGAGGWGGGTGACGCCCATTTTTTTCAAAACTTTTAGCCAGCAGCAGTATTTTGGTTATCTGATTCTCTGCAGAGAGTTATATTTCTTTATCTTAATTTATAAGATTTTGCTTAATGGCGTTTTGTGGGCGTGGCTGAGGTCCGATAACGGCCCTTTACAAGCTTGTCCTCTTTTGCCAAGAAACACTTGTACTCGGTTTTATACGATATATCAACTTTTGTTTAAGTTACTACTTTCACAGACAGATAATTTTGCGGATTTCTATTCGTCCCTTCATTCTGAACACCAGTTGCAAAAGTATAAAAAAAAAATCTTAACTATTTATGAACACGTTTCCAAGTGGCTGATGAATACTTAGTAGAATCTGACGATCCATATGTACCACCAAATCCAATATACGAAAACTGTTTAGACCGGTATGAATATACATAAGATTTTATCTACCTATTCTACCTCTTTTCATTACGTTTTAGGTAAAAGAAGACGTTAGATAAACAACATCTAAGACTAGAGAAGTGTTGCTCGGATATCATAAAATACTCTCGTTTCTTAATATATTGTATTTGAACGGATTTTTTAAAGGTACTAATTTTTAATTTCAAATATAATACAGTAGAATGATGAAAATAGTGAATTATAAGTGATATTGCGGAGTAAAATAAAAAAATCGTGTAGCACTTACTGGCGAAGTTGAAATTGGCTGCATTTTAAAACAAAAAAATGTACATCATCGGCACGTGTGCGTTGATATTTGGCAAGCMAGTTTTGTAAATGAGTATCTCAGCACCTAAGCATCCGCCTTTATATACATGTGAGACTCCCACGTAATGATATATTAAATGAACTGTTGAATGGGTCCGCTGTGCGTTCATCTTCATTGCTTGTTTAATTTCTGTGGAGCTAACAAGACCACATCAAAAAGACCTAGTGTTTCTTGCAATTGTACGAAGGTTACTGCATTATCTATGGAATAAGTTTCAATGTCACACAATGCACCATAAATTTTTGCATAAATGCCAGTGGTATTTCGGCATAATAAATAATTTTGAAATTGCAAAACAAGCTTTCCATAAAAACATGCTATGATTTTGGCAACTTTGAACATATATTCGTATATATATAATATACGAGTATATACACATATGGTAAGTTCTCCGTAGTATTGCACTTGGTGCATACTAACAAATCATTGGCGATAAATAACAACAACGAAGACTTCCACCCCACCACAATCACCATTTGTTGCAACAGCTAAAACAAGCGCAATTTTTGCGCAAAATTTAGCAAGGACAAATATTATTACGTAGAAGTAAAACATATATATTATATATGTATATAKCATTCAATACCGTACAATTGCGACAAGGGAACCGAGTGACTTTATTGCTTAGTTTTCCACACGCACATACATAAATAAATATTGCACACAAATTTCCCCGAATGCAAATTCAACTATTTACATGATTACAAATGTATATGTACAGMTGCGAGCAGTGAAATAGTAGTRCGTGTTAGAGTTTTACATACCTGTGAGTTATGCAAAATTGTAAACAATTTTAACATCAATTGAAATGGAAAAGTTTATCATATTTCCCTGGCTACGTTTATTAATAAAAATATTTTAATTTGAATGGGTGTAAGATATATTTATTCACAAAGTTGTGTTTATATATGAAATTTGATGGGAGCAGTAAAATAGTAGTATTTTTTTTTTTTAAACTGAAGAATTTTTGGAAGTTCCGTCTATACGAGATATTAGTACTTAGTAGCAGGGTCATGATTTTTAATAACATCAATACACCACCTCCACCATAAAATCTACGAGACTCTGGCATCTTTATAGTGGTATGTGCTGCCATGCTTGTTGCACTACGATCCACAACTCATTGTTGTTTTTGGGTTTGTCATTCCATAGTTCTTTCTTAACATCTGCCCAAAGATTTTCAATGGGATTGAGGTGAGGGGACTGAGCTGGCCAATAAATCACCTCAATTCCATTGACTCGAAAGCACTTCTTTGCCAACCTACTGGTATGTTTCGAGTCAATATCCTGCTGAAATATCCATTTCAGCGGCATGTCCTCTTCAGCAAATGGCATCATAATATTCTGCAATATATGCACGTATGTGTATCGGTCCATTATGTCTTTTCGAGGACTGCGAGCATATAAATTATGTTCACGTAAAAGTCTTCTTACTGTATGAACACCGCAGGGCAAGTTCAGTTCGTTCCGAACCTCCACAGYCGACATTGTAGGCCGAGTCTTAACACATCTTACAACTTTACGTACAGAATTCTCAGAAAGAATCCGCCTTGCGGCCCTTTTTTCATCTTTGTTTTATAAATAATTGCGTTGCGACTCATTGTGGCTAAACACCCTACCAGACCTTCTACTTCTTTGTATGTTTTACCACTGTTTATGAGAGATTGAATCCATTTTCGTTTCTCTTCACTGCAGTGCTTCCCGCGGCCCACTAAAATATGCAGTCATATTTTTTTGCTTTTTTCATAGGATAATAAATAAAATAACAAGAAACTTACTTTTTGATTGATAAAATTAAATATTTTTTAGTAAAAATAATCTGTGTCAAATCAGCTCACCGTTCACTACTATTTTAATGCTCGCTCTTACAAACAGATATCACAATATAATTAGCTGTAAAAAAGTAACGGTAAGTGTTTTGCACTTATTGTTGTTTATAACAGGGCCGCTACACTACAGAGAATATAACTAGAATAATAATCAACTTCAATACCATAAAAGAAACAAAATTTAAAGCGAAAGTATTTTTGTCAATAGCCACTACTATTTCAATGCTCGCAACTGTATGTGCGTTGTGCGCTAGCAGTTTTCTTTGTTGCATTGTCATTTTTTCGCGGTTACAAGCAATTGATGCTGCCTTGTCGTTATTGTCGCTACAACTTGAAAATGTATGCAAATAAATTTCAATATTCCGCCCTGACCTCATTGCATTTGCTTGCTCTTTAGTAGCGGCAAGTCCAATGCCTTCTCTGTGTTCAAGTAAACAGAATACATATTTCCTCCACTACGCTGACACAAACTTAGGGTTTACATAAATGCTGTTTATATAAATTCTGAATAGAAATAACTGAAATAAAACAGAAACCAAATGCTACAAAGAAATCCGAATTCAAATTTAAAAGGATTAATGGATTATGTGGATTATAGTTCTATATAAACATACAAAAATTTATTCAGATTACATTGCCATATTCCTTAGAAATTTTAATATGAATTGCATTTAAGCTTCTCTTAATTATAAGCTTCTCTTAATTATAAGCTTTAATCTCAATATATATGTAAACACTTTGAGTAATACCCCAGTGTTGGTTTTGTAAGGAAATAATGCCAATTTTTAATTAGTTTTTAARTTTCATTAAGTTTAGTATTAGTTGTATGACCGGCCCTGAACGCAGACCTTTTAATCTGTCCCAGAACATTCAGCTCCCCAMATGTTGATATAATTCTGAAGCAATGGACTCCAAATGTATACCTCAGGCCTTGAAGCATCAACAAGATAGGTCAAACTACATAGATATTTTATTGGACAGATCAGAAGCTGCTGCTTCTATGCAATAGTATCAATTAGTAACATTGTAGAGGTCATCACAGGACATCTACTTCTAAGATCCCAACCACAGCTACTTAGTAAAATGCAGATGCTGGAACACTACYTTTGTGAATGCGCTGACTTTGTGAACCGAGGCCTATTTTCACTTAATCTATGTTAAACCTTGAATATTATTTGCTTAAGATAGTAAACTTTCTTCGTAGGAATTACCCAAAGAACATTTTTGAGAAGAAAGCATACATCCAGCTAAACAAAAAGTTCAGGTAGCATTGCTATCTGTCAAAACCTTAGTTAGAACCCACATATTGAATACTTATRTTGCATTCCGACCCTCTGCAATTATATCACTTTCATCAACAGGATARACAATATGCTAAATAATAAAGTAATAGTATTTCCTGGTTTGGCGATTAATCGGTCCATATCTACATCTTACAAAACTAAAATAATTACTCATGTGTGCGTGTTAACTTTATTCGGTATCCTTCCTTTAGTTARGTGAATAGAGGCAAATACACTAAATGGTGATCATGTTTTTCTCCTGACACCAGCTCATTATTTTAACTTATTAATAATGCAGAGGAATGATTTCTTAAGTAACCATAGTGATAGTTTGAAATAGATAAATCTTTATCTCTTAAGATTATAATCTTTACAAATCTCAACATTATGTTGTGCACGAAATAAACTATTTTCTATTTTATATTAATTTTTTAGCCACCATCGATAAACTTTTCCTGATCGAGTTCKCTACTTTCCATTACTTGGCGAATAGGGGACAATTTGCAGTGCAGCTTATCAAGTTTATAGGCGCAATTGTTTCATAACGCAAAGTTAGCGGTACATGCTCAACTATTTGGTGGTCATATACATTGTTTATCGATTTTTAAATAAACTCCGATAGCATAATATTTTTTAATCCTTATGGTTGCTTAAACTCGTGCTTCAAGGAAGTTAAAAACACCGCAAACATCTATCACTTAAACATACTGTCATACAAGTGTATGCGATTTTGATACACACATAAAACATACTCGCCAAATTTTCTACAAACTGCAGGCTCTCAAAAATTTATAGTCCTTAAAAGTAATCGATGCTCTGGGAAACAAGAAAATGCGTAAAGCAAATGTTAAAGTTTTATGCATCCCGGGGGCAGGTCGTGAAAATACCAACATTGTTGTTGTTATGCTTTCAAAATGCTCGCACATGTTTACTGTTATGCCKGCAGCATTTACGCTGTCACTGGGATTTATTGACGCTCCTTAGGAAGTAATTGAATTTAATGTTTTAATAAGGTGAGTCGTGGCTAAATTTATRTACGCGAATATGTGTATGTACGTGCATATAAAGAAATAGAGATTAGAAATAATGTGAGCTGGAGATAGCAGTTTATTGAGTGCAAAGCAGCGCACTTTGTGTCACTTAAAGTATGTGATGGTGTGACGGAGCGTACGATTAACTTTTACAATAGGTAATTAAATGATGCATTGCGCATGCAGTTTTTAAATAAAACTTCTAACTAAAGCAATTTGACGRTGCTATGCAGAAAATATTGCCGGAAAATATGCGTCTTCGAAACAAGCGCACTTGTTATAACGAATATGAATAGTGCATAACCGTAAAACTGCAAATATTAGATATGCAAAATGCTCCGCGAGAGACCAAAACTGACGCGTGACTTTATGTGCTGCGCGGCACGTATTTGTCATCATGTTACATTCGTGCGCTGTTGGCGCTGGCTGTCAACGGCGAAGAAATGCGCCGTGCCGGCAATATCCCGCGCGAGTTGTCTGCGCGTTAAACAACAATTTTTATAGTCACCAACTTTTTCATGACTGCTTTCGCAACTAAATAACTTTTGCATGCGAAAATATCATAGCACAGCTATTGCTGCTTTCAAGTACGGAAACTTTACGACTTTTCAACACGCGGCGAGTACTGCGCAATGCTATCGAAATAACTCTAAAAGCGCAGAAATAACAACAGCAATCGTTAGTCACTCTTGTTGTCCACCTCTTTAAAAATTCACAGCTGCAGAATGTCTTAGAAGTTGCCCGGTGAGGTTACTTGGTTGCTCTCTTTAATTTTTCATTCCTCTTATTTTATTATTTTTCGGAGGAGCAACACAGTTACAACTTAAAAGCAGGATAATCTTTTTGTTTTTTTGGAAAGTGTTAACACACTTTATTTGGTTTTAAAAAAGAAACTCTGTTCAAAGGAGATTTTCTATTCCGTAGAATCAATGCGATAATTATGTCTCAAATTTCAAAATTAGTAACACATTTTATTATTTACTCAAATATTTTTTTCTAAGAAATCTCATCTTAACTCTCTGCTTTTAGAAGATCTCATTTCTATAATCATGCAAACAGCAAGTTCAGGACCTGCCGAGATACTGGTGAAYGCTTGTTGAACTACATTTATTTGCCACGAAATTGATGTGCGCAATATGGTCACTACAAGCTGTCTGATCTTGAATTGTGCACCACTTATCCAAAGRCAAGGAATAAGCTGGATATGGCTTGATGTCTTCTGTAGAGCATACAAAGATTTTTCACCGCCTCCCAGAATATCGTCCTTATAATACCTTTGTGAAGGACAATATCAGATTTATCATAACAGTAACAGTCAATCACAGAGGAACAACTACATCTTCCTTGACATAACATTTTTAAAATGAATTCAGTGTTCTTTAAGTTGCATGAAAAACTATCACCCATATTCAATGAATAAATGAATGTGTTTATAGCAATAAAAACCACTTTTAGAATAAAATGCAAACTATCCACTAATGCCAGTTCAGTTTCACAGAGGTTATTCACATTATACTGATGTTTGCTCTTTGCATATTTCCACAATAAAGTATTTAATAAGCAATCATCGAGCACTAATCATACATTACTTAAAGAAGGCAGCATCACAATTCACTTCTGCTTCCACATTCGCACTTCCCATAATATGCATTAAGAGCACAGCACAGACAACAAAATTAATGTATGCGACATTTATTTAGTATCAACAGAAAAACCGATGTACACAATGAGAATAGTCAGCAATTCATGCTTGATTATGGTTCAATTGTATGGATACACTAATGTATTACGTGACCAATTATTTAAATGAGAAAACATATGTAAATATGTGCATATGCATATCTTATAGATACACCTGTATGTTTATGCAATGCCATCAATACATCATTATGCAACGCATGCAGCTACATAATAACACCTTCACATATGCCACGCAAGTAATACATATTTACTACCTAGAATGCCATAAAAGCAACTGAATATGCGCATGATGGCGAATATTCACCACTAAACAGGAGAGCCAATAACAACAAATAGAATATTCATAAACAAGTGCAAATACCCGGCGGTAAATCGAGCTATTTCAACAATAATAAAAGGCTACTTTAGGAGGTATTTAAAATACTAGGTGTTTACTAAATTTCATAGATTCTCTTTAAAAGCAGTTACAGTAAGTACTATATACTACTATCAGTTCAACCAACCAGAATATTAGATGCTGCGCACTAACTGTTTGGTTTCCTTAATTGAACTCTGGTTGCAGTACCGAATCTTGTTCAGTTAAAACCAATTTGAAAATTAATGTTGTTAGCGTGCTAACAGAGCTGTTGTTGAAGAAGATATCTCGAAAAAAGAAAGTTGAGAGTGTTATCATGCGGTTAGTGTGATTTTGTACCAAACCTTCCTTATATTTCAGATAATTTCTTACCTATTTGCGATTCTCCATCCCCTATACGGAGCTACATTCTGACTAAAACGCACCCGGAAATGGTAAGTAAATTACCCGGATAAATGATATTTCAACAAAAAAAAAAAAAAATTTGCTTAGTTGGTAGGACTATCTTAATTAATAAGCCAACTATGAGCGAGATCTGACAACCGGTTTGTTTACAACAGCTGCTTAAGTCACCTCGGTAATACGTTGCGATTTTGTAAGTTCGAGTGGTTCAAAGCCTTAAACACATGCCTCGTTCTGGACGACTTTCGACCTCTCCAACTGATGAAATTATTAAAGAGCTGTTAAAAAGATTATAAGAGACATCTTTCGCGAGTTCGTTCAAATGATTGTRATTCATATTTTGGTCAACTTGTTCCGATAAAGCTGACCAGTGTATTCACCAGAATTCCCCAAACTGAAATTGCCGCTTTGTGGAAGCCGTCTTCAGTCGATCGAAGAGATAAATCAAAGTTCCCTGAAGGATCTGAAAGACATCCTWAAAAGTGCTTTAGAAAAGTGTTTCGAGGACTTGAAAAAWTGTATTACATCTGGYGGAAGACTACTTTGATGGTGACTAAATAAATATTGATGAGTTATATGTGTAAATATTATATATTTGTAAAAACTGAGATTAGTCCACATATTTCTTAACAGTACGAGCTTATCTAGGACCCCTCATGACAACCCAATTCTAAAATATATTTAATCATGCTNCAGTACGAGCTTATCTAGGACCCCTCATGACAACCCAATTCTAAAATATATTTAATCATGCTGGATTGCCGCAACTAAAGTGGCCTATCTTTAACTCATTGTTATGATTTCTATGGTCGGCAGAACTGTAAATCTACCCTTTGGTTAACCAAGTCGTAACATTTAMTTAGATTGGCCGAATGTCGAGAAATACCTCCAGGGTTTTATTGTAACATATCTTATTTACTACTGAAATATACAGTGAAAGAGCCAGTTTATGACTCCCCACTGTAGACTGGATGTAATGACAAGTGGAACTGGTCATCACCACGTCTTTTTCAAAGTTCATTAATTGTAGGGCGAACTTAAGAAAGAAAATGTGCGTAAGTGCATTAGTAGAATTTCTCCGAGTTAATATTACAATAAAAACAATAAAAATATTGTATTTATTTATATTCTACCTTTAATGGACACCGGAAGGTACACTTGTCCGGAATTAGACATTTATGTCACAAATATGCAAATGCTTAGTACAACGAATTTCCCTCAAAGGCAAACAGAGCAGCAAAAACACACCSACTTACTTACGCATATACATATATACATGTTCAAATCTATATATGCATAGGAATATAGGAGAGTATGCATATGKATTTCCATTTATTACATCCGCCGTTTAAATATGTGTCTCAGTGGATCATGGCGAATTATTACCACATGCATACATTTGTGTATGTGAATGTGGCAATTATTGGCATACAAAGAAAATTTCCACGAATTACTATGAGCACAATATGAATTCTTAAATTTCTTTTGTGCCCGCGTCGACCTCGTTTAGCATACGGTTTCCTTGCCGCTGCATTTACATGCTCATATTTACCAAACATACTCACACGCATATATGCATTAATTAGCCCCGCTTGCAACAGTCCCTCGTGCAGTAAATTTTACAGCATCATTAAGACGATTTGTGGTGAGGCTRTGTTGGACTTAATATGCAAATCAATGCTGAACAGAGGCAGCAGAGCAAAAGGCAGTAACATTTCTGTTGCAAAGAGCAAGCTATTCTCTTTAACTAAAGAGCAAGTATTGCTTTTTGGAGAGTGAGTGAGCGAGAGAGAGAGGAGCTGTGTGTGTGCGTCAGTGCGCATGCACAGGCAATGTAAACAAACGAAGCGCCAGGTTGCCTCAAATAATCCAATGAAAAYGGTTCAGAAACGAAGCATCCAGTCAGTAGTCGAAGGACAAGAGTTAAAAGAAGGTGTAAGATTATTTGTCGGTCAGCAGTTACTGCTGCGCTTTTATTGCATTATGGTCACATTGGTTAGATGGAATAAATATAAGTAAATGAAAAATATGCAGCGCTATATTAAAGCACCCTACATTTTCAGCTACTTTATAGATACCTATTAGATATATATTACATCTATGCACCTTGCTGGAGATTTATTTCTTCAAAAAACAATCATCTTTTCCTAAGCATTCCCCCAAAAAACCAAACATTTCGCCAAGTTATTGAATTGCATACAGACCACAAAGTAGCTTTCGACTATTCAAAAATTAAGTCTCAATACTTGACCGCATAAACCCAACGGCAATATTAATTTTCCACTTCAATAGATTTCCTTTGCCTGAGGACATGCGTTTTTATGTCTTCAGCTGCTTGTAGTTGTGCGTGCAAAAGGAAAAATTATAAGTGAGCCGCAATTTCTCTTCTATTGGCATCTAATTACGTGGTTTCGGCCACATCAGATCAATGCCGGACTGAGATTTCCATTGACCAGCCCACAGCAGACACCCACAACGTCCTTGTGACTTACCGATTTAGCGTCTTGTAAATCTTGCGTTTGGCATTATAAGTTTGATAAGGGCCAAAATAAATCAATTATTTGTAAGTGAGCGCCACCTTGTTTACATAATCCTTTTTTGTATATGCTCCCACTGTGCTCTTTGTTCAAATAAACAAGTGTCAAATGCTTTTCTACACAGTGTGAACACATCAAAAAAATGCCTAAATTTTTTAAGGTTACGAACGAAAACTCAGTGAAACAAAAATTGAAGTGAATAAGTAAGAGGAGATATTTATTTTGAAATTCTCAATGAGGTTATCATAAGCTTCAGTCCTTGAGGAAAGGTGTGGAAAATGGAACAGACARGCAATGGAGATATGTCTTTAACATATATGGTACATATGTATGTGTATAATGTATATGTGTGCATGTAGAACAAAACAAAATATGACCTTGCCAAACAATTTGCGAATGTTTTTGACGTGATATTAAATTAAAAATCAAATTATTAGATGACATCCTGATAGATTCTCTGAGCTAAAATGGCCTTTTGAACAACTGTTGGTAAGTGCATGTTTGCTAAGTTAGCATACAAGTGGAAATAAAGCAACCGGTGATCCGATCCGAAAGATCACGCCAGTCGTGTCAAACTGTCATAATATTTTTGKTCAGTATTATTTCGTATTTCACATGGAGACACTTACGCCTGAACAACGTTTACAAATCGTTTCAACTTCACTACGGAAATTTACGTTACGGTGAGCAGATAATTTCACGTTTTGGGCCGATCGATTGGCTACAAAGATCGTGTTATATCACACCGTTAGACTTTTTTCTGTGGGGATAAGCTATTTATGCAAACAATGCTACTTCGATTCAGGCCTTGCAACAAAATATATCACGCTTATCATTCGAAAATTACCAGTCGAAATGCTCGAATTAGTCATCGAAAATTTGACTMAAGGGATGAACCAACTGAGATGTAGCCGCGGCTAATATTTAAAAGRCGTAATATTCAAAACGTAAATACCAAGGACTTTTTTAATTAGAAATTTCAGTATTTTTGTTTTAAAAAATTAGGGAAATCGATATAGATCACCCTTTATTTTTTAACACGTCCGCTAATAATATTTCCCGAAAAAAATATACATAAATCCATTTAAGCTGTTCAGCTAGGCTATCAGCAATGATCTTTCGTTCGTACGTCTACTTGTTAAAGAGTTATCCTTTTTCTATTCATACTTTCTCGTACAAATTCAAAACCAAATACAGGTATCTTTATAGGAACTACATTAAGAATATGTTTTCTTATGGAATTTGACAATTTGGTTTAACGAACTGGATCATCTTCCAACTGTTTCCGGGCTATACCTTAGTATCCCGTTCACACTTATTTACTAACTTTGAGAGTAATCTGTCCATAACTTTATTGATGTGAAATAAATAGTTTTAGACAAAAGCTATATTTTCCGATTTGATTTGTGGAGCAGAAGCTTTGGCATTTAACTAAAGCCAGAAAACCTCTATTAACTAAGAAATTCAAGATTTATCTTCCTCGTTTATCGTAAACATATATACATATGTATATGTATGCAGTAAAAACTAAAATAAAAAATATATATGAAAATTGATTCCGTTAATATTTACATATAATACACTACAATTTTTCTTCGAAATTAGCATAATTACCAACCGAAAAGGTGGCGGTATTTATCAAACGTCAGTAGGTACCTAATAAAACGAAGCTAAAGACTATKGAATTTCCATTTGAAAAGTTTCTTTTTATTTCTAAAACGCTGCAATTAATATTCGTATATGTATACGAGTGCACTACCGAATAAATGACCGTTTATTTCGAGTGAGCTGCGCGTTGCTTTTGCCGACTGCTGCACCTATTCAAAATAAACTTTTGACGTTACTCATACGCCGTGTTGCCGCAACAAGAGCGCTTCAGCTAAAAATAACTTGCGAACTTATGAATGTGTATACAACGCCACTCAAGCATGCTTTACCAAATGAGGTAACTGTAATGTTTTAAATATGCGCAGATAAACACACTTATACAAAGCCGTACACATACAGACAGACCTATGAATATACACGTATACATGTAGATGTGTGCTTGTAGCTGGAAGTACGTTGTAATAATAAGCAGATGTATGAACATGCTCAGCGAAATAGCAGGGAATATGGAAATTGACGGTGTTTGCATACGTAAATACACAGCGGTTTGTATATGTGTATATGTGTGGGCAAGTGCGTTCAACGGTGTGTATTTGCTTTTGTTTCAGAAAGCGAGTAAAAAAGCGCAACTTTTACTTATTACAAGAAGCTGCTTGCAAGCAGGAGCCGTAAATTATGTACTAAAGCAGAGMTGTACTTTTCGCGTTGATCGCCGCTGCTGGGCAGTTAACCGCCGTCGTGCACTTGGGTGGGAGCGCTACACATTATATAACTTCTGCTTTCCACTACACAAAGCTGGTGGTCAGTGCTATTAAGGTCTGGCTATTATGCGCGCTAGTCAGCCACCCATCCAGTCGGATGCTTGCGCGAGCGCTCGGCGTTTCGCTAGACCAAATGGCAGGTGGTGACTGACCGTATTTGCTCCAGGGATCCACTGTTTGCCACTACAGTTGCCATGTTTATCTTTGGCTCTCATTTAGTTGCAGAGTGCAACCAGCGACTGGACTTTTGTTTATTTTCGCAACGCCACTGAAACCATTGGTAGAGTAAGTGCATTCACCTAAAAGTATGCAATGCATGTTGGTCGGCACTCAGTGAACTTTTTTTGGCGTTTGTTTTTCACCGTCAAACTACTGCTGAAGTTTGGGTGCATGTATTGATGCATGCAGACATGTGTATGTGTGTGTGTGTCCRAGGTAGGGAATGTAATTGTACGCGCATTAAATATTCTGTTTCTGCGTGTGTAGTCGTGCATACATACCAAAACGTGCAATTTTGTATGGAAAAACGAAAATGTGCGAAARGAAGTGGCAGAGGTAGAAAATGTAATTAGGAAACTGTTTGAGCGCCGACTGTTTTAATTATAAAAATCGTTAAAAAATGCTTACTTAATGGCAAAAGGAGCGTGAGATTAAATTTTGTTAATGAGAAGAAAAAAATACGGGCCACATACATGTACTTATATGTACACATACACAAGTATTTGTATACTTACACTTGGTTATGGAAGTGAGTTTTGTTTTTAATTGAAATAAGAATCCAGTTTGTGGAGAACACGTCGCAAATAATGAAGACTTTTAACAGTTATATATTGTCAATTTTTGATACTAATTCCACTTAAGGAAATGTAAGGTTGTCGTGAGCTGTAAAGCATCATATTAAGACAATATTTCGTCAACAATGGAGTTATCCAAACATTGTAAAAATCCGACGCGTGGACCAATTGAAGCTTCTTGTGGGGTTCTACAATAGTATTTTGGGACGCAGTTTGTTGGATCTCTCCTCAGGTGCCATAACACAATAAAAACTCCAAAGTGATGGGAGAATATCATTCGTAACTAGGTATCAAAAGTGATAGCGGTCGGTAGCCATCCCTTTAAAATCAAAGTCCTCTCGTATGGATAATAAATTGTTTACATCCAGGCAATGTGTTATCATCTTCAACTCGCAGTGCACTCTGCCAACTATGCCAAATACATATTTGACTTCCGCTAATGCAATATATGTAATATTGTCTCTGATATTGTTATACCTTTTTACTTATTTGAACTCTTTATTTAATATTAGGGTAGTAGTGATATCATATACAAATCCAGAAATTATATGTAAAGGTCTGYCATTTAAATATATCCTGCAAAAGAAGCGAAATTCTATTTATATACTGACTGTAGTTAAGATAATTGTATGATCTTAATAATTTTCCATTGTAGATAGTACGTAGACCAAAGCATTCGTTTTATAACGACGAACCCAATAGCAAATGAAAGAAGCMAAGTAGTCGTCAAAAAGTTATATATATGTGTCGGTTTATTAAGGCCACACCTATTAAGAAGTTAAAAAAACTACTGCATCAATTGCTTTAAAATCTCCAGGACATATTTTCATATACATTTTTGAAAAATTACAACTTAATAGTTTTTGAATTATACGATCTCCGGTTGCGCTAAAAAGAGGTTCTGTACCACGGCAGTGTTTCGGAACTTCTTAGTGGATGAAAGCTACAATTAAAAAATAATAATATCGTTTGACTAGAAGATATTTTACGTACAATGACCTACGATAAAGAAAATATAAAAGTACAAAAAAGTTGAATTTTGTCCTAAATTTAGCTCCTGTTTAGTGTACCAAAATTCCATAAAACAACCATTAAGTCATTGTATTTAGAATTTTATACAGAACAGGCAGAAAATATTTCACTATGATCGGGTCGTTTAAAAATACCGAAATATTTGAATTATCAATTTGACTTTCGGCATCTTATTTTTATTAAAGTTATAAATTATCGTGAAATGAAAAAAATCGATTTATTTTAAAATTAACACTAGGCWGGTTACTTAAGAAAGCTTTTTGAACACAAGGAATTTCTCTACTTAATGAASAACAACACAGTAAGCTTATATTTATATAATTTAGGGAATGACTTATTAAGCTTATTTAGATATACTTTTTATCAACAACTTTTCCAAAGTGAATAAAAACTGACAATCACGCTAAAGTCAGTATTGGAAATTGGTCCTACACCGAATGTGTAATTTGTATGTACCGAATACTCGGCCRTAGTTTCTTGCCTCTTAAAAACTTTCTCTAGAATTTAACTTTGTTAAAATTTCCTGTCTTTCTTGTTTTGCATTTGCCTGCTTTTTAAACGATTTCTTGATAATTTTTATTTAGACAAGTTACCCAGCATTTGGTTCCACGCACACTTGAATCCGTTTTCCGCACACTAACACGAGAACACATTAAATATTCTACATGCATTGCCGTTAGCTAATTGTGGAAGTAGCAATTAAATATTATCGCAAAATTTGCATTGCGGTTGTATGGTAATTTAATTACCAAAAGCATTACCACAAATAACTTACTTCTCTACCACGCATTATTTATCCTGAAGGCAGAGAATTTGTACAAACGAAATTATATTGCACAATCTTCGTTATTACCTTTATTTTCTTCACATTCATATTTCTCCACTCAACCAAATTATTCTCTCGCATTTTTTCTTCCACTGACTTACAAGCTTGTATGTATGTATGTGCGATTGTAGGTGTAGGTATGGTATTTGCGGCTTGTGGCAAAAATTTGATAAAATTTTTCAAAAAGAGAATATTTCGTTACAATACCCATTAAAATATCTGTTAGAAACGGTAAATGGTGTAATCCAGTTTTATCTCTTCTTGGATGAACATTCTCCTTCATTTTATTGCAAATCTTTTCGTTTACTTGCATAGTTTGTGCTTTGAATGAGCTTTAATTTTGCACAAAAACACAGAACCAGATATTCTTTAAACCAAATGCTATTCTTGGACCGAAATAAATTATATGCATGTGATCAAATATACATACGGATAGAGTTGCTAAGTCAATTAATCGGAAGAACTTAAATTATTCATTATTCAAATAAAGATTTTAATTCTTTTTATTTACTTACCTCAAAAAGTTTCACCAATATTTTAACGAGTATTGGCAGAATAAATTTTACTTTTGCTAAAAGGTCTTTTGATGAATGATGTGCTCCTTACTTAGTGGAGGAATTAATTCACGTTATGTTATTTATTTTATTTTTTTAATTACTATAATTTATTTTAAGTCTTCCGTTTTAAAAATAGAAGAAGGAAAGGAAATGTGAGCTTTAGTTTCTCATTAGAACCATTTACTATAGTAAAACTAATCTTAGAGCATTGAATATAGCGACTAAACTACTTTAGTGATGTATCCTTATACGCTTTTGCACGAATTCAACGCGAAGACTTTGCTGTTTCTTAACATGTAATTTATTTGACAAAAGAGCAGAAGCCAGCAGAAAAATGTCGAATCGAAGCTTTACTTTAACGATTTTCGTTACTTTAAAAAATATAAAATGCTAGGATAAAATTTCCACAAAGAGGTTATGCCTAGTGTAAGTCAAGAGCATATATGTAGCTCTTCCAGTACTTTTTTGAAGAATATTTTTTTATGCTAATAATGTAGGTGTACAAAAATTTAATTTACCTTAAACCATTTGTATTACTTTCTCCAATATTTGATACAACTCTATCACAAAATTGCCGTCAAAAACTTAAATTTTTATCAAAACTGTTATTCCTTAGCTCGTTGTCTAAGTAATGTGCATAGGGCAAGTTTTGCTCACCGAYTCTGAACCAATATTTTGGATGACAAAGCTACAAATGGACTCATAAATCCAAAGCAGTAACTTGATCAACTTAAGAATATATAAATCGTGGTTTTCTACATTTTTAGAGAAAAAACAAAGATTATTTCAAATTTCATATGACATGTTTGTTATCATTCGAAAGAACATTCTTAGGCCTGTTCGAGCATTTCAACGGATGGTTTTAGGCTACCCAGAGGATACTTGGTCAAGGACCGGAAGTCGTGTCTGCTGCTTGAGTCATATGTAAACGAATCGTTTCTGGCCACTCCCAAGTGAATGGCGATCAGAGAACTTTCCTCACTTGCGTGAACACTTGACTCCACCCTAGAAACATTAAGGTTATTTAATACAAAAATTAATATTTTAGACATTTAGAGTTATTTAAAATTTTAATAAGATTTATTATTAACACAAACTTAATGGAGAAATATTATATTATTACCTTAAGCAGTAATCTATGTCAAGATACCACGTCAAATTCGAAAGTTTTCCATACAAGTCCTTGATTCCAATCATTCAGTTTGTATGACAGATACATGCTATAGTTAACCGATCTAATAAGTTTTACGGAGATTACATTATTATCTTAGAAAATAACTTGTGCCAACTTTGGTGAAGATTCATTTTCAAATGTGAAGGTTTTCCATACAAGAACCTGATTCCGATCGTTCAATTTGTATGACAGATACATGCTATAGTTAACCGATCTAATAATTTTTACGGAGATTACATTATTATCTTAGAAAATAACTTGTGACAACTTTGGTGAAGATTCATTTTCAAATGTGAAGGTTTTCCATACAAGAACCTGATTCCGATCGTTCGTGCCATACAAGGCAGTTATATATATTTGTGTGATCCGATATCGGCAGTTCCGACAACTGAGCAGTTTCTTGAAGAGAAAATGACGTCAAAATTTCAAAACGATATCTTAAAAGGACAGATGTGGCCCAACATACTGATCATTTAAATATATACTATATATAGGGTCTCCGACGTTTCCTTCTGGTTGTTACAAACTTTGTGACAAATTTAATATAGTATACCCTGTTCAGGCTATAAAAATTTACCGATTCGAAGAACACGTGAAGTGTAAATTAAAATTCACCTTTCAATTTGATCACAGTAGGATATGTATTCTGATGGCACACCTATAAATAAGCATTTTATTAAACTATGGAAAGCGTGATAGCTTTGTTAACGAAACTAATTCTAATCATTACATTGATTGTATTTATTTATTTAAATTTCTTCTTATGTAAAACGGTTCTTAATAAACATTACCAGAGAATTTTAACTAAACAACAAGGATACCGACAGTATGCCTAAGGATTTATTAAAAATTGGACACCATTCTGGCATCTTTCACTAGTAACATTTCTTATTTTATATCATAAGGCATTGAAATTGACAGTTCATTTTTTTCAAAAGATATCTAAAGCATTTATTAATATAATGAAATGAAAAATTTGTCGGTATCTGTATATATCTTTTCGTTAACTCTATATGGTTACCTTTTACTTCAGTTTTATTTAAAAAAAAAA
>NW_017536496.1:57753-60508 GCF_001853355.1 Bactrocera latifrons | reverse complement strand
TTCCGCCGTTTTCCAATAGATGTCTCTAGGGTCAAGCACTGGTCGATTATATCGTTTTATGTCGATCTTGGACATTTATGTCAGCATTAATTTTTCTAAAGCAACTTGTGTTAGTTTACAAAAAAATGGATCATAAAGAATTTCGTATGTTAATTAAGTATTGCTTATTGAGGGAATAAGGGAAGACATTTTTGACCGTTTTTATACAATAAAGCCATAAATTTACAAAAAAAGAAAAACGGCGGAAGCAAAGTTTTCAACTTTCATGGCCGCTTTATACATTACTATTTTCGACTTTTTAATGAAATTAAGCCGACCTTGACTCATATTAAAATACATTCACATACAATGAATATCGCACTTTTCGTTGGCTATAAATCGATATCTCCTTACTTTCCAAGTATTCAAACGCTGAACATAAAATACTTTTTCCTGCTAAACCTTTTAGTAAAATTTTTAGATAGTGAGGAAGATATTTGGAAGCCTGAACAAGGTGGAGCACATAACCAATTGCGCAAGTTGACGAGCTTAATTTACATGTAAAAATAAGGTATACAATTTTGTAGAAAACTCAAAATGTTTGACAGCCTTGATTTTTTTTCTGAAATCATATTTAATAATCAGTCTTAGCTGAGCTTATCCTTAACTTACTTTTTTTCTCTGTGCATCATCTTTAATAACATATTACCTCATTCCTTTGGTGCGATTCATCTTATTTGACAGGTCATTTTCTTATTTTCAAACATCAGTACCCACACAGTCAGCTCATACCACAGTATTGCTTTGCAGCCCTGTATTACGCAGTTTTTCTGCTTTCGCAAATAATTAACGACTTATCTTCGAAAATTGACAGTGGGTTGCGTCCGTTTGTGCTTAGCAACTCCTACTGAAAAAACATCTTGATATTCATGTGAGGAGAAAACYGTTTTCGCAGTAGGATGTTCCTTATGATGAAATATGATTATTCTCCTTTATGTTTGGTTTGATATATTTAGTACACTAATCTACCTACATTCGCGCTTCTTTCTTGCTTTCGATTGTCCTTGGAATAAATTCTTGAGGTAAATCTGCATTCACTCAGCTGCGACAAAGTTGCAAATATTTTATCCAAATTCAGAAGAGAAAATGAAGAGCAAAAATCTACAAGAAAACTTCATCTTAGAATACTATATGCTACTTAGACAAACTTAAAAAAAAGCTTTTAAGCTAAGCTCATATTTTTATACAYTTGCAACCTGTCGGTACAAAGAATAATAGTTTTGATCACCTAACGGTTGYCTGAATCACTTAAAACTATTYGAGRTAGATGTGGAGTTATRTAAGGTATATATAAATGATCAAGATGACGAGACGAGTTATATTTCGAGTGACTGTCTGTCTGTCCATCCATCTTGAGTAAACATATGAGACGGGCGGAATTGAAACATTGTCACGCCCAGAAAATGCCACTAACTGGAAATATATTGGGTAGTCGAAAAAGTTGTTTCGTATTTCTAATCAAACTAATGACCTTTAAAGAACCAAATATGCACTATTTTGGTCGACCACTTTTTGCCATTATTCCACTAGATACATTATTCCATCAGTGTAAAACTTTTCTGGTTTCTCGGCGAAAAACTACGACAAGTAATTTTCACTGCCTTCGCACGAAGCCAACTTTACTCCATTAAAAGAGTTCTGCATTGGCCGAGATAAATAATAGTCTCTTCCAGTTTTTGACGAAAGATATGTGTGATCTAGCGTTGTCCTGATGGAAAACGAAGCCATTTCTGTTGATCAGTTCTGGCCTGAAACTGGTACGGCATCGTCTCCGTAAACTTCGCAAGTTTCCTTGGTGATTTGTGTGGCATTCTTCCCTTTTTTATACAAAAATTTCGAAATATAGCGGCTTGCTTCATTATTTTCACTCATTTTTGAACAGCTGTAACTCTTTTTCCCTTAACCAGGTTCCACAAAAAGATGCATAACTGTTATTTAGAACAACGAATTAATTAGGAAAGGACATCTTCCGTTGAAAAAAGTTGGCCGCTCCCTCTAATAACTTTAATGCACACATCCCGTAAATCATCTTTTCTGAATTAACTAAATTCGTGCGGGGCAAATATTTTTTACTGCCTTGCTCATTTTGGGAARATTGGTGAATCCGGAAAATAACCCTACTGCCGTCGAACTATTCTGAACGTAATAAGGTACTTATTTATTTATTTATTTATAAATGTGAAAAAAATAATAAAATTATTTTATTTACACGAAAAAAAGGAGCACTCGCTGCCAGGAACTTCGGCTCCGTAATAAGGTATATTTTCCGCTATATCTAAGGATTTTTTTGTTACAGAAAAAAAAACTGCATCAACTGCTGATATAATTTCGACCGAATGAGTAGCTGAAATGAAAAAAATTCAAAGGGTTTATAAAAGTTATAGGTATTAACACAATGACATACGATCTTTGAAAAATGTCAAAAATTAACAATGGCGAAGTTTTAAAACGAAATTTCGTATTTCTTTTTTTTACTTAGGTAATCAAATATTTGGAAATAGTATGAATTATCGAAAAAGCAAAAAAAAAATAAATAAATAAAAAATAGCCGACCTTTACGTCAGGGTTCCGCAGAGAAAGTATTTTTGACACAACGGTCAGTCAATTTCAGTGCAAAGCCACCAACCAGATCGATCATGTTGTGATATATGGAATATACGTCTCCAGTGCTTTAGACGTGCGTACTCTCCGTCCTCCTAACATCAACTCGAGCCAC
>NW_017536496.1:32531-56548 GCF_001853355.1 Bactrocera latifrons | reverse complement strand
GCTGTGTGAATTATACAACGATATTGACATAGTTCAGAGAATCAAAAAAGACTGCGGCTGCGCTGGCTGATCGTCTGAATGGATGAAAACGTTTCACATCTGATAGTATTCACCGGAGTACCCGTAGTTGCGAAAACGGAAAACGAAACGGCTTGCGCGCTCTTGTAAAYTTGACTATGAYMATGTAAGCGGTGTCTACGCCAATAAAGAAGAAKAATTCACTTTTCATACTATATATCGCTASTGTGTATTGAAGTATTTCCGAAGCTCTTACTTTTATAAATTGCGATCATATATTATATTCGACTTATTTATTCCATTTTCGTTTTTATTTCAAACTGTATCAAATCCGATATCCTTCAAATATTTTTGCAAATTGCACTTTTAAAAGATTTATTAATTTATGCTCAATATATAGAAATGCATGTGCCGTCTGTCAGTTTGATATATACCAGTGATTCTTCCAAAGTGAGTCTGTTTACAAATTCACCACGTTTGCGCAAAGTACAAGTATTAAGCAAACACAATGAAATGTCTGCGTCTTAAAAGCTTTTTTGTTCGTAACTTTATTGGTATTTGCCACCGCAAAACTTGATGGTCACTTGGCGATACCCACTCGCAATAAAAACCCATTAAAAGTTCGCATTTTCATTATTTTTCTTCTTACCACCATCGGCGTACAAAATGGTCAGCTCTGTTATAAGTACATATGTGTACATATAGCGTCTACTTTGCGCCCTTCCCTTCTTAATCTTTCTCTATGACAATCTGATACAGCKTTTACAGCAATAAAAATAAATGAAACCATACTAAACCCGTTGAGACTGGGGCAAACTAAAGCACACTGGGGTAGCTGCCAAACGYAAGGTGCATGCTTACCCAAAAAATTTGAGCGAAACTTCGTTGCAACTGCAATAAATGCGGTGAAAAAAAAATRGAACAATATTATACACCCACAATTRTACTCGCATATGTAGCCGAAGTGGTAGGAAATACGCATATCCTTCGATAATGCAACTTCTGYTTCACTTCCTTCGCATTTACGGCGGCAAACGTGTTGCCGTTGTTTGCCAGGTTCACATACACATACATTTATATAAACATACACACATGGCGATATTACTTGCGTGTTCATCTGCAAAAGCTATGATCGTCCTTTCTCATTTTCGTTGCATTAGTGTGCCGCATTAAAGGATTGCCCTGCTGCCGCAACATCAAATCAACACACAGCGCCCATTTGGTTCGAAGAAAACTCAATTAAATGCGGTCGTAAGTTTGATTAAAAGCATCGAATGTGCACTTTTGACTGGCAACACTCATTTCCTTTCTTCTTTGGAAATTGTATTTTTTTTTTTGCATTCTTGCTATTCCTTTTTGCAACTTTTTTTCTTCGCACTCTACTACTTAAGGTAATCCAGTTAGAAGTGAGTTTCGAGTTTTGTCGAGTGACTTGTGTCGGACATGACTTACATCTATGCACATTTGTATGCAGTTGCTTGCTTTGTAGTTTCCTTTGATTTCAGTTTTAGTCCATTCCTAGACCGCTCTTTATAGGTAAGTTTAATATAGTTAAATAATTGCTAGTTACTAAAGTTTGACTTATTCCTTTTTTCGTTTTTGGTCAAGACGTGGGGTTGATATGCAGGTTTTTATGTTTTATAAATCACGTCCAAAGTAGTTTGTAAAGGATGTGTACTTAAATGCAACGTAAAATGTTGTTTTGTATCGATACAAATATAGATGGATTCGAGTTAGAGACTTATAATTTGTTCAATTGATACATATTCAAACTAATGAACTCACCAATATTTTGTGGTCATTGATTCGGAAATTTGTTGGTATTTGGTATTTTAGTAAAACCTTGGACATAGGGCATCATGAAAGCTACCCTCTTGGTCAAATTTTTCACCACTTTTTTCCTCACAACTGATTCTATCCTACCAGTAACGCGTCAAATAGTGGTTTTCAACCAAGCAATCGTTTCGTGTTTACCAACTTCGACTGTTGACTCAACGAAGTTCTACAAAAGCAAGTCTAACCAAACTAAATAATACTATATAGTTTAAGTGACCAATTCAAAAGACCAAAAGATGTCAATATAATTAAGTCTTTAAGAATTGTTCCCAATAAAAAGATGGTTTTACGCACTGTATGATTTTTTGCACTGTCTTGATTGAAGCAATAGKCTGTAGATATTGGGTATTGAGGTAACGAACCAAAATATTGTAAATGATTTGGTCTTAGTACGTACCGGAAGCAGTAACATTCAACAGTATTGAGCAATAATTTTACAAACAAATCTCAACAGCCAGGGTATGACTCATCGCTGAAAATCATTTTACGGTAAAAACGTGAACGAAAATTCAGTTTCAGAAATAAAGTTCCGCCAGTTTTACAGGGTCGTCGGATATAATTCTTTACCTTGAAATTTTCTGAAGGTTAAACAGATAATCTAATTTTAAACAGTTGGCAGTTTTATAAATAAATTTACTCAAATTTTTGTGCACATTTTTGGAATAKCCGTTACTGCATAATCACTGGCTTGGTATTACAAATGACATAAAACAGGTAATAAGCTGGATATGTTCGAACGCGAAATCAGAAACTATCTCGGTTCACTGTATTCGGCGATTTTATGAGCGGGTGAGAGTTGCTTAGAATCCACATGAGTCACCACCGCGTCCATTTAACGGGGACGGAACCAATTTGCAATGTGTTTAAAGGGCGATTTGAATGAGTCTCCACAAAAGCCTACGATAATACTGCTATCGTCCACTTAGTTTGGAATATGATTAATCAACCGTTAAAAATATGATATCAAAAGGGGTTACATTGGCTGATCACTGCTATATCGACATTGAATTAGCCTGGCCCATTTTCTTCAAAAATAATAGTGTACTTCCACAACCACCGGATCACCAATTAGCTCAAAATGATATACATTCCATTCCAAACCTAGAGCCAGAGAGTTGGTGGTAAAACTTAGTTATTGAACGCTAATACTTGAATAAACCCGATGAAYCTAAAACTTGAATATAATATCTACCAAATGCAACTTTAATGGATATTATAGGCAGAGTTTGCATTTCGAACAATTTCATTTCCATAGCGAGCTTAGTTGGTTTAACCCAACACTTAAATTTTCGCCGCATTTTATGGAACTAGCACAAACATGTTATTCCACTTTAAAGCCTGTCGGCWCTCACCACTCTTATTCTTTGCAGATGACAGTCACGCTTGTATTTCTTTGTTTTTTTCTTCAGCAAACAAAATTTTTTCCAACACAACACAATAGAGACGTAACAATATTAGTTTTCGGGTTTTAGTCATTTCATTTCATTTTTTTAGCTTAGTATTTTCAGGGCGCTGTTTTACACGTCTGTTCGTGAAGGAATAGTGCGTTATTCACTTTGTGACCTCAGAACATACACAGCTGAGACATACACACACATTGGGTGCATCCGGCCTAGGCAACTTTGTTGGTAGCATTGACTTGTGCTTAGCTTCTTATTGCGTGAGTTTATTTCCGTATGTGGTATAGAGAACATACCCTGTAGGATATATATTATGAAACATATTTAGAACAATTTTTTAAAACCGATTTGATGGTCTGAGTCAATTTTAGCATAACATAAAATATTTTATTTACACCTTTTCTATAACCGTTTATTGCGATAAAAGTGCAAAATTTTGCAAAAATTAAAAAGTTGAGAAATGGCATACTCTAATTGGAAATAGTATGTAGAGTGAGATCCCGACGTCCGTAGAGACTATCTACATGTAACGTATGTATAAAATAATTTATTTCTTATTCAAAAAATTAATAGCCAAAGCAAGGAATATTTGAACGCTAACTCTAAATAATAGACCTGATAGTGCTCTTCTGAGGTGAGTAGTAAAAAAAATTAGTCAAACTTTTTACGTGTATTTCCGAGCCGCTTCTGCACTATTGACATTGAAAGTATTAGCTTTCCTAACGGTAAAATTGTACAATTTGTTAATGAGTATTTTCATGTAGGCAACGGAAATTTTTTGGGTAAAATAAAATGAAAAGTAAAGCTCATTCGTCCAACTGTCATATGGCAATACTCCATACTAAAATAAAAACACAAACGGCGGTGTATTTCAGACGACGAAGAAAAATTCAGTATATTTTGTTCCATGACTTTTCGGTGATAATCAATATTCAACAAGAATGGAAGAAGAATTTGGACAATTTTAGAAAGAGAGGTCAATAACAATAGTTTTTCGGCAAAGCAATGAGTTAAGTGACAAAATATGTTAGCACAAAGATCTTGTTTATAGTATTTCAGCTCATAATCGAATTTTGCCAACTTTCTCTTAGTTTTTCAGTTTTTCTACATTTCGGATGCTCGTACTCTTCTGCTAGCAGCTTTACTTGCTTCGTGATTACTCAACGAATAGATTGATCTATTGTAATAACTTAATTGTGTTTGAAATACAATCATTGATTTGAAAATAAAATTTAATATTTATTTAACATTTTTTACGAAGGGTTGTATTTATTCTTAGGTCTTTAATTTGCGCTCGAAATATAGTATAGATTACTATATCAAAAGTTCGCACCACAAAGAGTTTTTAAGTCTAAATAAGGTATATTTTTTAAATTATATTGAAAAGAAAGCCTTAAAATTATTACATATATCTTCGAAGACTCTCTTAACTTCATCTCGCATTCATCGCAGAAGTAAAACTTTAATGTTTAAGCGCCAAAAAATTGCACATCCTACTAGCTAAACCTTTAATATAATATTATATTGGAAAACATTCTTAAAATCAAATTCAATTATGATCATGGTCGGGTGAAGAGTATCAACAGTTTAATACTCGCGCAATCCTATTACCATACTAACAAATTTTTGGGATTTCGTCCCTAGTTGTTTTACTGAAGTCTATAAAAATATGAAAGGGGTCAAGGCTTACAAACAATAAAGACACACAGAAAATAAAATATCCAGAAATACTGAAAAAAATAATCACATTTTATACCCTTCTGGAAACAAAAGCGCTTTATCTGACAGCTTTGAATTTGTGCATAAAAACAACTGCGCCACCAAATAATTTGAGTCAGAGATCGACGAAGTGTTTGCGTATTTTGCTTTAAATTTAAAAACAAAAACTGTCAACACCACAATTTCCTTTATGAGCATAGGAAAATTCCATTATGCGCAGCTGCAAATGAAAAAGCACCAAATTCTCGCGTACGGAGCGTGTTTTCTCGCCTCAAATAATGCCCAAAAGTTTTGAATGCACTGTAGTATATGCCATTGTTGTCGGTATCTCAAAGTTAGTAATGTGTGAATCTTTTTCTGCGATTCGACTGCAGTGCGCGTTATTCGCTGCTTAGTTTTTTTTTTTTATTTTTTACGAGATTCTCAACTGTCTGTCCAAACAATACACACACCAAAAATGCAAAAAAAGAAAACTGAGGAGAGTGGCGAAAGTTTGTTTACTGTACATGGAGTGCTGCGACTAGATACCGCTCAATTATGCCACCTTATTCAAAAGCAACATCCCTCCGTGTTGCTTTGTGCTTTCAACTATTTCATAGCTGTTTTCATTATGCGTCCTGCTTCGACTTTGAATGTAAAAGATCCAATAACAATTGCACCAACTGCGAGGCTTCTATGCTTTTAAGCTGCGCTCCAATGCATTGTTGGCTTTGTTTATGGTATTCAAAAGGAATATCGAGTTGGCATATTCATTAGATTTACTAGCGCATAGAGACATCCTGCGAAAGTTTAGTATATGTACTCTGTGGTATTGAAAAGGGAAGTGCGTGCGGTACATGCACTAGTACACATACACCGCTGCGGCTCTGTAATATGGTATTTTCTTATGCGTTTTTAGGGAAATGTGACTAAATTACACATAGTGTTTTCGGAAAGCACTTACCACAATTTGTCATATGCAATTATGTGTGGAGGAAAGAAGAATTCTCCTGCTTTACTATTTTGTTCAGATATTTCTTTATAAGTAAAAGTATTCTTAAAAATTTCGGAAAAGATGCGCTCTTACAATCAATGTTACCATTTTTACCTACTTCCGACATGAAACTGATGATGGGCTTAGTTTATATATAAACATCGAATTATCGACAAAACTTTGTTTGAAGTGCTCTCTTGAGTATATTTGGTTGCTMGAGAACGTCTCACCGCAAGCTATCACAATGAAGCCATCATTAGACCCAATTGAGACGGAATTAAATACCATTTGGTAATTCGGTGAATTGAATGAAATCTTTTAGTTTCAGTACAGACAACATACAACAGATAACTACTACTATGGGTAGTATGAATATTATCACGATTTTAACGAAACATCTCCTATATTGATTCAAATAAATATATAATGAGCATTATGCATAKATTGCCTTTTATATTTCGGGATTTACACGTAATCTGGCATACTTACAAGTATATTAAATATTTAATGAGCTGTAAAAAAATTTTTTTTTTTTGACGTTGGATAATAGACGAATAGTGTCTATCTTTTAAAGCAATGCTCGAGTAAAATATTTAAAAAAATCGATAGCGGTGTTTCGAAATATGTTTATGACATTTTTATAGGTGAGGAATCGTTGATTTTTGCGATATATCGAAAGTAAAGATTAGCAATTCAGCGATTTTATCGCAATTTTCGACGACAGGGCTTCCGGAGCGTGGGGCATCTTCGACCACCTCTACACCAGAACGCAAAGGTTGAAACCATCGTTGCGCGGTGGAAATGGAAACTGTATCGGGTCCATAAACTGCACAAATTTTATTGGCGACCTGAGATGCATTTTTGCCTTTATCGTAGTATTACTCTAAAATATGCCGTATTTTCTCTTTATTTTGCTCCATATTTGCGACGCTATAACTTACGAACGACAATCAATCAAACACGTGTTAGCGCGTGAAATGAGCTTTCCAAAAAGGTATAGCACGACCCGATGGGACGAATAAAACTAGAACTACGCGCTCTCAGCGCCAACTAGCGAAAATACCGCAAGACATTTTTGACAATCTAATATAAAAAAAAATATTAGAACAACGTGTAATGATAAACTCTGAGTGATAACAGTCAGTTCATTTCAAGTTGTCAGGAAAACCAGCCATCGAAGAGTAATCACTGCCAGCTTTTATTTTTAAGCACATAAAACATTGATCTGATGAGCCCACCTATAAACCTGACTTGACGCCGAATGATTTTTATTTTTATTCTTTTAAGTAAAAAATAAACTAAAATGTCAGTTGATAAGTCATAAAATTTCACTTATCAACTGAGTGAGGCTAAAAATTTATTTAAATAATGTAATATTTAGGATCAGGAGTGCACTTCCACATCAAACTTTGCCTTAAGCTGAATAAGTTCTAAAATATATAATTAATCTCGGTTAAGTTGAGCCGAGTCTACTACATTGATTTACCTCAATGGATGGGTTCACTTAGTAAAGAAAAAGGTGGTGTTGCTGTATTACAGTTATTGAAGTAAAGAAAACCTAATGTAATAACAATGATTTAAACTATCAATAAGGATTTTAAGGACTGAGATTCATCCATATACTCTATACTGCTGTGAACGAGGTAAGACGAAATATCTCCGCAGTTGTCGCCTTCGCGATTAGGCTCACACGTCACTTTTGACAGTCATAATTTCGAAGACTTAGATAATTTCGTCAATCTAGGAACCAGTAATAACTGAAACAACTTTGTCAGCCTCGAAATCAAACGAAGAATAACTCTTGTCAATAGGTGCTACTTCGGATTGAATAGTACATTGAGTAGTAAAGTTCTCTCTCCACAAACAAAAATAAAACTCTATAAGTTAGTCATTATTCCCGTTCTGCTATATGGTACAGAGGCATGGACGATGTCAACAACGGATGAATCGACGTTACGAGTTTTCGGGAGAAAAGTTCTGCGAAAGATTTATGGTCCTTCGCGCATTGGTGAATAACGCATTCGAAGGGACGAAGAGCTGTATGAGATACATATACGACGACATTGAGATCGAATAATGGGTGTCTACGCCCGTGAAGAAGACGAAGATATCAATTTGAATGAATATATATCTAATATTTACATATAAATATAAATACAGTGGTCCAAATGAYAAAKTCTGTGTTGTGCTAAATRTCGTAKWATACTTGTATGTACCATACATACAGTTATGKGAAAAATAATAGGAACAGGGAAGCATAAAAACAAAACAAGAATAAAATTGTCGGAAGTCATGAAAATTTCCGCCAGTTAACGACATTTTTGTATCACTCCTTATTTATAAAAACAGATTCCGTCAGACAAATGCAAAATATTTGCAMACATTTCGTAAATATAACTAAATTCATATAGAATAGTAGCAAAGTTACTGAATGCTGCCAGAACACTGGTTAAGCAAGTAGCAAACTGGGCTCCCCAGATCGAAATACGCAGCAGGAAGTCAAAAATAGAATTGTTTGTCAAAGAAATATAGTTTGCTGTGTCAAGAAAAATCCATTTACTTCATCTAAACGTATAAAATGTGATTTGAATATTGATGTTGACATATCAACTAACCACAAAGTAGTTAAGTATAAGGGAAAATCTTTAGAGCCGAAGCACGAGAAAAGGAATGTTGTCAAAAAAGACCGTACATAAGTTTGATGAAGGACATGTTCTTTGGACAAAATAATAATGACATAACATTTTCGGGTTTGACGAAACAAAATGAACTTATTTAATTCTGATTGAGGTATTTATTATGAAAGAAGACCGAATAATGCAGCTTATAAACATAAGTATACGATAAGGACCGTTAAACATGTTGGCGGAAAATTTATGGATCGTTTTCATACAATTGTCTGGGCTTACTGCACAGGACACAGGAAACTTTTCAACTTATTCAAAATTCGTGGAATGCACTTCCAGTTTCGGCCTGCCAAAACCTAATACATTCTGTGCCAAAGCGGTGCTGATCAATTTCAAATAACGATGAATTTTCAACAAAATATTAAACTAATAAGAAATTACTATCACCACTTCTGAATGAAAACTAGTTACTTTTTTTATTTAATATTGTATTTTTTTAATAAATCATGAAGTTTCCATATTTTTTTTCACATGCTTGTATCGTGAATTTGAAAACAAATGCAAATAAGATACCAAACTTTGCAAAGTATGGTTAAAATTGAAAATAAAGCTTATTTTTAATTTGTTCTCAATAAATTTTATGATGATTTCCCCACATTTCTGGATAAACATTAACTTCATTAACTGCAGACCACTATCCTTATTACTTTTCACAAAACTGTATATGGATTATTTAGCTAATTTTCGTGGCTATATGAATTCAATTAATTCGATGAGACCAAAGTTTTCTAAATAATACTCATTAGGTAAGTCGTAGAATAAGGTTAAGTACTTAAGAGAATATTCAAGAAACAGATTTAAGTCTACCAAACAAMAGCATCTATTAAAATATTTTATACAAACCTTGTCAAATTTCTGTACTCTTAAAATCTCTATCTTTATATCGCATTAGTAAAATATACTATTTTCTTCGTATCGTGTGTTGGTTGATGCTTTAAAATCTTTAAAAAATTATATATGAAGCCTTTGAAATGGACAACACAAATGACATTGAWTGTAAAAATTTATTTAAACCCCATATTGAAAGTAATCCAATTGATCTGCTCTCATATTAACAATATTTTAAATTTAACACAATATCCGAAAGTTTTTTAATTGACTAATAAGGTGTTATAAGAGCTATTAGAGGAATTCTTCATGCACACATACAATTACAGATGTATATAACGGGTGATCCAATTAGGTGTACTTTTTTCAATGGCCTTTTTTGACAGGTCACGCGCGTGTCATGTTATTTGTGTTCAGTATTATTTGGAATTTYATCATGGAAAGATTTACCCCTGAACAATGTTAACAAATCGTTCAACTTCATCATTCTTATCATTCTCGTTCTGTAAAGAATGTGTTTGGTCGAAATACTCGGCCTATTCAACATACTATTCGCAAAACCTTTACCCATCTTGGGAGCCAGTATTCATTACTTGATAATATTCGACTGAATAGACCACGTCCAGCACATAGTGACGGAAGTACACCAGCCGTAGCTGAGAGTGTACGARRACAGTGGAGAGTCGATTCGCCTGCGGAGCGAATTTCACGTCGAGATCTTGAATTGAAAGTGTACAAAATATAGCTTGTGCAAGAGTTGAAGCAGCTGGACCTTCCCAAGCGACATCGCTTCCCTCTATAGATTCTTGAAAGGYTCCAAGGAAATCCGACGATTTAGAGCCAAATTATGCGATAAAAAACGGTATGGTATGGTTTATGGGCCGGTGGAATCATCAGTACATGTTGCTTCAAAACTGATGCCGCTGGGAACATAACCCCTAATGACGACCGCTATCACGAAATGAAAAGTGACTATTTGATGCCTGAAATTGAAGCTCTCGATCTCGGCGACATTTGGTTGCAACAAGATAGCGCTATTTTCCACACATCGCATCAATCAATGGATTTATTGAGAGAACACTTCAATTAGAAGATAATTTCACGTTTTGGACCGGTTGAATGGCCACGAAAATCTTGTGTTATCATACTGTTAGACTTTCTCCTGCGGGGATATGTAAAGTCTAAAGTCTATGCGGCCACTCTCGCCTCGATTTAGGTCTTGGAGCAACATAATCAACATAATATTTAATATTCAATAAGTAAATGTTAAATAACGTTCTTTCGAACGATAATAAAAGTTGTCCATTAAATTTGAAGTTTTCGTGTTTTTTCTTAAGAAAAGTAGGGAACTCCGAAATGTATGTCTCTGTATTAATATAGATATGTATATGTAAACAGTAAATATATATTTTTTGCAGTTATTCCCTTGAAATAACTGCCGTGCGCTGCTCCGTTTTTCTTAGTCAACTTACAATGGAAAACATTTAAATAGTTCCCGTTATTTTGKGCAAAAAAGACACACAATGTGCGGCCATGAATATGAATATTTATTTATACACTTGTATGAGTGTAAATACTACATTAGTATGTATGCGCGTGCGGCAAAGCGCATTGTGAAAATAGTGATTTTGTTTTACATTTCTGGTTAAATAAATGGAAGTGAAAAGTTAAAATTTTATGAAAAATTGCAATCGCACATGCTCTGTGCAATGTATGTGCGCGCCCGTGTGTTTGTTTCACAGTTTTTGCTATTGCATAAAAGCGTTATACTTTTACAAATAAATTCATGACTATTACAAATGAAAAACTGCTCGTGAGATTATAGATTTCAGGTCAACAAAGGGGAGAAGATAAAAATAAGAACATTGAAAGTTTAGCACTGATAGGTTGGCAGCAAGCTCGCAACGTAAATAACAGTAAATGGATCAGTCGCAACTTACATATTTATTTAGTTATGGCTTATAAATAATGTGTAAAACTAGTGTTTATCTTACGCTGGAGAAAAACTGTAACCAAAACGAACACTTTTTAGGGTTATTTTTTATATAATAAATACAACATTTTTGCCATCTCAATATGAGAGCGTGCTACTAATAGGTGATTTTTCATAGCGCCAAWAGTATTTCATTTAAAAAATTAACAAAAATTTTGCCAAGCCTTGAGCATGTGAGCGCTATGATTTCTTTTCCATATGTGTTGCATATTACACACACACATGTAAGTATATGTATGTGCGAGCATGCCGTCGTGCAGAATGAAAAGTGGCAATTTGATGACAGCCGTGAATACGAAAGAAATGCCAAAAATAATGTCGATAACAGCGGCAAGTCAACAAGTTGAAACACAACACATATTTATAATCACGGCAACATTCYTAGGTATGCATGTGTGTGTTTTTACAGCCTTCTTTTGTCACGAATCGTACTCGAATTTTACGGAACTTGGGTAGAAATGGGAGCGGAAAACATTTTCATAGCGCTGTCATGCCAACAGAGTGACATTCACAAATATGTATGTATGTGTGTAAGGGAACATGTAGTCACTTTTGTATCCGTCTTGTAAAAACGCACTTGGTAGAATTACGAATCASATGTAAGAAAATATACCCAACAGTTAATATACTTTAAGTAAAGTATATGACTGCAACAGGTACATATATTGTTCATGAGCAACGCAAAATATGTTGAAGAATCTCCAAAAAGGAGATTTTTCATTGCTACTTACTTCGACCCRAATTCGGAGTGCACCACAACTCAATAATCGAAGYAAACTGTAAACTTAGCCATGTTGTTCACCTGCTTTGGAATTCATAGAATATGTTTTTCTGATAATAATGTTCTTTATTTTAGTAGACTTTATGTGGCATTTGTCAGAATGCTATCTTCATGGAATTACGTGGAATGTGTTTCCGAATATACTTGCGTACTTTCACAAGCTGTCATAGTCAGTTTAGATCTTCTTCTAGCCCAAATACAACCGACATAATGATTACCAACATTGCTGTGGCAGTACAAAATGTTCGGTTACACTTGAAATTAGTCCTTCCTTAATACTTTATGTTTTTATTTCCAATGCCCATAGAACTATATACTTCAAAAATTTCAGTATTTTTCATTAAGATAAGACTTTATTTGCTCAGTGTTGACTAAACCATTAATAAATTTACAATAACGGTCGGCAATAGTGACTCAGAGAATTGACCAGAATCATGATCTATCATTGGGCGGCCCATTCAGCTACCGTCAATAATGGGCAAATGGGGTTGGTGATGCGAATATATAGCCTATCCCTCCCAAACGTCAACCTCACCTTTGCACGGTACCCCCTGTTCACTACGAACGAGGCTCTGATGACCGAGTAAAGGCTGTATAACCTTAGCACCTGTGTGGAGGAAATTCCCACGCCAGTGCCTGCCTAGAGGCGAAACCGGCATCCCGGAACTAGGTCCGGATGCAGAAGGCTAATCCCCTACTCATCTCAAACACYCTGATTACCGAAACCGAAATAAGCAAAGCTGGGTAACCTCAAAACCGCTAAAAGATAAAGATGGCAAATTGACAACGGCCAAAGATAAACAGACTACCATCTGGGAGCGTTATTACGAAAAATTGCTCTCACCAACTTCGTCGGAGGCTATTCAGTCATGCGGTTGCCAACGTCACATACCAAGACGTGACATTCACATCTCGTACCCGAATGAGAAGGAGATAATGACTACTATCAGAGCATTAAAGGACAATGATRATGCATGGGCTACGTAAAGAACAAGCTGGTTTCAGACCCCATTGCTCATGTGTCGATCACATCAATACCTTACGAGTGATTGTAGAGCAGTCGGTAGAGTGGCGATCTCCTCTCTACCTTTGCTTTATCGATTTAGAGAAAGCATTCGACACTCTCACACATGATGCGATTTGGAGAGCCCYAGTATGCAAAGGAGTTCCGGAAAAATTAATTAACTTAATAAAATAGCTGTACTCAGGAGCTAGTTGTCGAGTAAGGTGTGGAAATATTTTAAGTAGCGGTATCCAAGTCAAGACTGGTGTCAGGTAGGGGTGCGTGCTCTCTCCGCTTTTATTCAATTTGGTATTGGATTTGGTGATTCGCCAAGCGTGTGCGACTAGTAGAGGAATATCTTGGGGTTTAARCGGTAGCCTTGAAGATTTGGACTATGCGGATGATATCAGCCTGTTGTCCCATAAATATTCGCACATTTCCTTGAATCTTGAAGCTGTAAGTGATCTCGCTGCACAAACTGGACTTAAAATTAATATAGTGAAGACAAAATTCATGCACATCAACACAACCGAAACGCCARATCTACAGATCGCTGGATCAGGTCTCCAAGAAGTCGACGATTTTTGCTAAAAACGGTGGATCAGCAGCCGATATACGAAACCGYATATCCAAAGGTCGCGCTGCCTTCGGAAYGTTGGATAAACTCTGGARATCAACACATATATCCATACGTACGAAGCTAAAAATATTCGATTCAAGCGTGAAATCCGTTGTATTATATGGCTGYGAGRCGTGGAATATTGCAGCGAATGTTTTACAATCACTGCAATCCTTTTTTAATCGATCTCTTCCAAAAATTTTGCAGATATTCTGACCTAACTTTATTAGTAATACTAWTYTCTGAACCGTAAYCAAACAGCTACCGATCCACAWCGAAATTCGACGTYGTAAATGGAAATGGATCGGCCACACTCTGCGAAAGCCTCACGACGACATTAGCAGAACAGCGCTAGAATGGAATCCGCAAGAAAGCCGAAGACGCGGTAGACCAGCCAACACTTGGAGACGGGAAGTCGAAGTAGAAGCACAGAGAATTGGTTATTCTTGGAGAGAAATTAAATTTATAGCTGTAAACAAAATGAATTATAATTTGTTGATTGAAGCCCTATGTTCCACCTAGGAACTACGGGAAAATATATATATATATCATCTACCGCTGACTTGGAGACAGGAAGTCGAAGTAGAAGCACAGAGAAGTGGTTATTCTTGGAGAGAAATTAAATTTATAGCTGTAAACAAAATGAATTATAATTTGTTTATTGAGGCCCTATGTTCCACCTAGGAACTACGGGAAAATATATATATATATATCATCTACCACTGACTCTGATCCATAATTTTTTATGAATACTTCACTGCTATTCACTTGGTCCGCGACTTTGTGCATCTGCTTGAAAAGTGGATCCAAAGCTATTTCTGGTAATTTTTACCAGAAAAGAAATAAGACCTTCATTAACGGAAGTAAACCACAGCAAATGTAATCTAAATTYTTATTACCTTTGAAATATTTTTTAAAACAATCAACATAAGACATTTCAAAAAATTTTGTGAATGTATTTAAAATGAAACACTAGGTCTGAGTTGAATCCTTACGATAACCATATTCCATTTTCTACCTTTTCTCTAAACAATCTTAAATTAAAAATATGTAAGTAGGGGAGTACGATCGTAATACTGGTGAGGTTACCGAAATATGAGCTATAAGCCCAACATTGATTTGTAGGCTTTAAATAATGTTATAATTTATTTAAATCAGCATCTTCTGATGGATCCTTTTCATAGCATTCGTACATCAGAATTGACGAGATGGTCCCTTTGTTCCAGCTCTATGCTTAGTTATGATTGCATCCCAACGGTCGAAGTTCATTACCGTTACGCAACTGTATTATATAGGCTTCATAACGGATTAGGCCAATCTAGGATTTTCAAAATTTTAAGTAAAAGCATTATAAGAATGGTGGAATAGAGAATATAAAAACATGCCCCTGTAAGTCAGAGCGTTGGAGTCAGACAGGTTTAAAGTTTAATTTACTTCAACTGCATTTTTCAAATCGGGCGAATTTGAAAATATATTGATACGCTGATAACGATTTCTTCAGAGTTTRCACAGCATAAACTAGTATACCATCTACATATGTACATCTCTTGTGCTTTAATTGCAACTATTTTCCRTACTCAATTTTCTGCTAATTTTTTTGGCAAAAATAAAAATAAGTCTTTACAAACTTATCAGCGCCACTAACTGAATATAYATTTTTCAGCGTAAAGTATTAATTCTTGTCAGCAGCTTGTTAAACAAAAGAACGCAAAAAAAAAAAACTTAAAACAAGATAGATTCATTATAATAACGAAATAAATGTAAACAGAGAATTTACAACAAAACAGAGGTATATTTTGAAATGTTCTTACTGTTTGCCTGCCATAGCACTTTTAAAGAAATATCTCCAACTATTGCAAGAATATTTCAACCAACACACCTGTCTATAAACTAGCTTGTAAATACAATASATGTAGGTATTTATAATGCAAACACTTTCCAATGACATACATTTGACAGTGATCTCCAAAACAGTGAAAATTGCTAAACGATTATTTATTAATATAGCTTTGTATTTATATTGATTTTCGAAGACAGTAACTATGCCACAAATAGGTTACTTACATACATTAACTTTATCGTCGTAAATGCGACGTGCATTCGTTCGCATAAGTGGTAAAAGTTGGATATTTGTTAACGTTTTTGTTTGCTTACGTAAAGAATTAAGAATCAAATACTGACTACTTTCAAGTGCAACTTTGTAGAAAACAAAGCTGTTTTGGTAGCATTAGTAAAGAACAGGTGTGGAGTATTGAAGTCTGGTGAAATCGAACATTAAATATTACCACATATGGTAGCCAGAGTTTAGTGTTATGAAATAATTTGAGATAAATTTCTAATCCTTTTCGTTTTGTAAACCTAGCACAGTTGTCCTTAAATGCCATGTTGGGAAGATGCCGAAACTGTAGGTTGATTTTTTCTGTTTTAAAAGCTTAGAACTCTTAACTTTTGTTTTGCAAATTAAAAATATAAATAAGCTGATTTTAATAACTAATTTTATGAAACTCCAGTTAAAAGTAGACAGAGTCCATTTTCTGTACAAATCTCCAAGTAAATCTGGTAACTTTCCGGTCTAAATGAACACTGTTTCAATAATACGCTTTCGGTTATCTTTCATTAAATTAGTGAATCAATATTTTGTATACAATTAAGTATTTATTTCTCAATTTTGAGCATTTTATTTCTGGAGTCGATATTAAAAAATGTATTTTGCATTCAACGCGTTCGTTTTCGAAAAAACACAGAGATGATAAGCGATATTGAAGACACGAGCCAAGAAATCAAATAGTCATTTTAGAGCTTACTTATCAAAATCTGATGAACTAGGCAAACAGTATTTTTGGTCCATTCAGTCGTTACTTGCGGATTTGGTTTGGAATGAATGGCAAACTTATTGATGTATGGAATAAGATAAAATATTTTACTGTTAGGAAGGGTTGAAAGCTTCTAGTAGTTCAAAGTAGTGAATGAGATTACAGCTCCCATTTAAGKTCACATGGAACCTTGTCTGGTGAATATGGAAACTGGGGTATCCTTACAGTGTTGCTTTTAGCCGAGAAAACACGAAATAGCAACGAAGTGTGATCCTTTAACAATCAAAAGCTCATAAAAACACGCCTACCCTTAGCGACTGTTACAAACAAAGCGCTGAATAATGCTAAAAATTTTATCGGATTCGACATTTCAACTTCCCGTTATTTTCTGAACACATGGAACATTCGGCTTAAACTATTTATTAAACTCTAAAATAAAGAAAACTAAATGACACCTTTATGTTGGAAGACTTAGTATCTAGTGTTATTCGTAAACTTTTAACTACAGTTTACGATATGGAGATACTCCGGCAAATTCGTGCGCACTTATCCTATCAARTATACATGCTCTAGCAAAAGCAAAGTTCCAATAACTTTCTCGCTTAAAAGAATTCAATTATTATTTAATGTAAACAAATTAAATTATATTGAATTAAATTAGCCGTMATTTAATGGCATCCAAATTAAAATATGATGAGAGCATTTCTTTTTAAAACTTTTATTTTTGCAGAATCTAGTAAATAATACTAATGAACTGTGTTAGCGGCACGTTAAAATTGCTGAAAAAATTAATAAAACTGCAGCGAAAACAAATATTGCAATAATAATAATGAATACTGCCAACAAATTCACACAATGCAGGCAAGTTCTAATTAACATTATAAATTAATTATCTGCATTCATGCGTGGTTTGGTCAGCCAGGGGCGGATCCAGAGTAGAATTTTTTAGGGAGGGGGGCGAACTTTATGATTTTGTAATYGATTTGAGAAATGTTTAATTTACAGCATAAAATCAATACGATATTTGCTCATTTTACTAAATCTTTCTATTATTTCTTCTGGTTCCACAGCAATGTCGCAGTTTATGTTGAGGAGTGCATTGTTGTTCTGAGCCAGGTCTTGATTCGTCGCAAAAAGGATCTTTCAGTGCAGCCATTTGTGGCTTACAAAGTGCAGAGTACGAGAAGGAGAATATAAATCGACGGATATATATCCTTATCGCAAGTGCTGAGGGTATCTAAGGCAAAAAGCACTTCTCTACTCGTAGTCATTTTCATTTTCCATTGTTGTTGAAAAAGCGCTAATGTTGCTTTCAGCTTCCTTTTTTTGCAGTTCTTTGCTTCTGGGCAAGATTTTCCCAAAACGTCAATGAGTACAGTTAAATCATTTTCTTCCAAATTTAGGTTAAATTTTGGTAACAGCTGACTTAAATTGAAACTTTCAAAAACCTCATCGGAACCGCGTTTTTCAATCTTGACTGACCGTGTCAATGAGTGGAATGTATGCAGAAACCCTGTAAAAGTCTTCACAGCTTTGAGATGGGTGATTTTTTCGATTCTGACAACCAAATGTTGTAGTTGTTTTTCACTTCAACATCTAATTTTTCAGCCATGTATGTAGCAATTRAAAAAATTTCATTAAAGTGATGATCAGCATGCGTTCTTCGTGTGTTCAGTGTCCAATGTTGTTATGACGGTTGATGCTTTCGCCAGGTCGATTGATTCRTTCTGCAGAATCACACTATGTGGTTGCGTAAGTGACAAAACATCACTGAGACACAAAATTAAAATAATAAACTCGAAGTTGCACAGTACTGTGACTAGATTCGATGCTTTTACTGCAGTCGTTTTTTTCTTCCATTCGTTTATTTTTGTAAGTATTTGAACGATTCCTGGAAGAGTGACTTTGAATTGAAGAACGACATCATGTTGTGTCACATATGTAGCTGCACCTTTTTTTTTTGCCCAAGAATTGAGCTAAAACAGTGTCATGTTTCGGTCTTGTAACTTGGAAAAATGTTGTAACTTCTCTGCATATTTTAGATATCTTGGAAAAACATCTCAGCGTTTGTAGCTTCTTTATGTATTTCCTTCACGCATTTCTAAACATCCAGCCCCATATCTTTCATGTCCTAACGCAGCTCAAGTGAGTAAATCTCCTCGTGGTTGTTTTCTTTAATACTTATATACTTCAACACTTACAAATATACTTCAATACTTACATATATTTCCCTATGAATGTTTGTACATACAAGGTGCGTTCTAAAGTAAACAGGAATCTAGCGCCCCCTGGTGCGTTAGAATCTGCTATCTCTATCGATTGTCCAGTGAGAATTTCATGACATTTCATAGAYTAAAAACTGTGCGCGAATTCRTCAAAAATCARCCGAAATCATCATTGAAATTCATGGAAATAGAATTGACGGAACATTTGGTTTACGAAAGGTGTGTGCACAGTTTGTTCCGTACAAATTGACTGACGACCCAAACTTGCTCAGAATCCAACATTCGAAGGACATCATTAAAGATTTCAAAAAGGACAAAAATCACATTTTCACCATTAGCTACTCCCCGTATTCACCTGATATGGCAACTAGTCACACGTTGTTCGGAAAAATGCATTTGCCCGTGAAAGAAAGCGTTATGCAGACTTAGAGGCCATTCAAAAGGCTTGCACCGGGATACTTGAATGCCATACCGGCCAACGAGCTAAAATACTTGTTCGGCATGCTTTTGGACCACAGAAAAGGCTGTATTGAAGCAGAAGGAGAATAAAATAATTTGATTTTGCCGAGAAACCATTTAATCTGTTTTTTTTTTTTTTTTTAAGTCCTGTTGACTTTGGAAAGCTCCTGATAAGCACATATATGGCTCGTGTTTGCTTTCGTAAACATACAAACAAATTTGGCACAGAAAGAATATATGTATGTACATCCATATGTATGAGTATCCTGTGTAAGTATTGGTATATTTTTCATATCGGTCTGTGCGCAAGAAATAAATTTTAAATACTTTCTTTGAAAATAAGATGAATCTGATTTTGATTTTTAATAATATTTTTAAATATTTTATAATATTTACTTTATTTAACTCTCCCTCAGTTATCCCCACGTGGATCCGCCCCTGCATACAGCCATTTACATGAATAAAGTATGGGCATGAAATATATAGAATAAACTAGTGATGTAAACAGTAGATCAAATTTCAGTGAGATTTTCTAGGAAACAATTTTTATTTTCGACCAAAGGTATTTTTAACTTCCATTTTATTATTATAACAATTTTACTTTGATTACGGTATACAATTGAATCAATAATATAAATAACAATGTTTATTATCGATTTTTCATGACATTGAATACGTGAAGCGAACTTTATTGAACCATCTAAAGTTAGAACTTTTTAAACTCAACTTAGCTCCAAGTCAGTCTGTGGCAGTCATCGCTTTAAAAATGTACTTAATTTCATCTAACACGAAAACAGCAGGCGGACAGTGTCATMCCTGTAATAGAACTGAATGTATAACTTATAAAATAATTTCCGTTAATCCATAATAACAAACCTTATTATATTAATGATTTAGTGCTGAACATGAATAGGGTTGGTCTAGACCTTAACTTCATATCCCTAATATCATYAATTCCGATATTCGATATTTTTTGCAACATTTCTTTATATTAAGTTTCGACAGTAATTGAAAGCACTTCCCCTGATAGGATCATTTTAAGTTCCAACAATATAATATGCCCTTCTTCACGCTCGTCACAAGTATAACAAACTTCGTGCAAAGTCCTTGTAATCTTGTTCAGAGTATATAACAAAATGATCTCTCGATGCACAAAACCAATAACTGAACTTCACTTAAAGCATTAATTTCAATCAGAATATACCGGGATCACGATGCATGAGTTTGCAGATATCATAATTTTACTAAATAACCAGATTTGTTTCTAAATTGCATTTTCTCACAAAAAAAAAATAATAATAACTAAAACAATATATTTGGTTTTGGCTTTAGTAATAAATACGCATTGTTGTGGAATAGTTTTGACTCTATTAAGCTGGGATGCGGTATGTCTACAAATGTATGTATGTGCATATGTAAAATCGAATACGGATAGTGGGATATGATAAAGTCAGCCATTTATTCAAATTTCTCTGATATTTGTTTGTCAAAAAGTTTTTCAATTTAACTACAAATAAGTTCAACCAAAGGAAATTCAATTGATTTTAGAATTGTGATCAATATACATGTATGCATATCTATAGAAGATTGTACATACCAAAAACACGAGCATGTAGTATATTCACTGATACCTATTTATAAGTTTGCCATTACATATTTCAATTATTAACTGAAAAAATTTCCTATTTATATACCATGCCAAGTTTGACGTTCCCGTCTCATTTTTTGGAGTTATCACTCTTACTAACTGATAGATTMGGTTAAAGCTAGTCAGGGAGAAAAGGATAATCACAGTGGGTTTACGGGAAACACTAACTCATATCTAAATATTTTTGTTATATGTAAGCTTGAGATACATATAATCTAACCTGTAGCACTTCCACTCAATTTCATTTCGATATCAAGCAAATTGATGTTTATTTAACAAAGTCGTTAYATGGAAATAATAGAACTGAACTAAAGAAAAACCGTTCAAAAACCTCACATATTGTCAAATAATTAAATGATTTGGTGTAACTAGAAAGACTTTGTTACCGGAAGTACAACAAAGGTGATGACGTCCAAATACGTATGCTGACGATATTCCGAAACACTTAGAGAAAAGCAGCCGTATTGTGGTCGGATTTTCACACCGCGTTCAGTCTAATAGCTTCATATTTATTTGGCACACGTTCTTTTCGTCCAAAGAAGCTGTTCAATTGTCGAAACTGCCGTTGCAGTTACTAAGGCTACCTTGGGTGCAACCAAAGTTAACGTTTTTTTTATTAAAAATGCCCCTCATACTTGGTGTAGTAATTTCGAGCATATGTCAACTAYTTACAACGGGGCTATATAATTTTTTATTTTTATCCTCTTGCAACATGCTGCTGTTAAACCTAATCGACATAAACAACCAGGTCTATATACATATATGGATGATCAAGATGATGAGGCGAGTTGGGTTCCGAACGACTCTTTGTCCAATCGTCCGTCTAAAAGTACGTTTGTCCATGTAGCGGTATCTTTAGTAAAACTTAAGATATTGTGATGATTTTAAAATTGGAAGTGTCCCGCCCCTAAATGGTTTAATGTATATCAAGCCATATCAAGCAAACATGCTCAGGAAAAACCAAACATATAAAAGTCAGATAATAACCACRCCTTCTCTACAAATAACGATTATAAAGAGAGATACTAAAAGTGCGATATGTCACTGAATAAATGCGTCACAGATATTCAGTTTCACAACCTTGATGGAAAGAAGGAGTTGTAAAAATTTGGCAATGGGCGTCGCACCGCCCACCTTAATTAAATATTTTAGAAATAACTTGAATGTAATCACAGCGATGATTTCAACCAATATTTCACAAATGTGTTGCTTCTTATCTTAGTAATAGAACTCAAGAAGTCATATTTAACCATACTTTTTCTKACATAATCAATGTCCCTTCAGGGTTTTTATTATATGCTGACGATGTAAAACTTTTCAAAACGTATACTTCAAACAGCGAAAGGTATCAGTTGCAAACAGACTTAAACAACCTTGTTTCTTGGTTTGATAGAAATGACATGCCATTGAACCTTAAATAGTGCACAACKATGTGCTTTTCACCCAGAGCTGTAGACCCTACTTCATACGCCAGTCTCCGACTATCACTCACAGCGAGCGGTTGTATATTCGTGTGTGCTTCTGAGTTTTATGCTCTCACTGCTTCTGGTGTAAAACACGTGCTTTGTCACTTTTCACCTTCAACTTCTTTTATTTATAAAATCTACATCTAAGYGTAAACAAAACTTGTGTTACTACAAAAGTTCAGTGCTTTAGTGCAAAATGGCCCCCGGGCCCAATTCCCTTGGGAGCAATCGGTTCGCCGTGCTTGCCGATGGCTCCGGAGTAAAAAAAAAAAAAGAAGGAAAATAAATCCAAACAAAAACTCGACATTAGCGATCTCTTCGCATTCCCCAATCTACCAACAGTTAAAAAAAGTAGTAATGATCCCAAGTATATCACTATTGAATCAACTGAAGAAAATAATACCCTTATGCAATATTTCTGCTTTGCTGTACATAAGGCCATCTGTGCTGTGAGTAGTGAAATCAACTCAGTAAGTGAGCTCCGCGATGGTAAAATATTGATATTAGTTAACAATAAAAAAATAGCTGATCGTTTCATTGCATTGAAATACCTCCCTGGTATCTGTAGCATAAAAGCCAAATATCACGACAACTTAAATCATTCTAAAGGCACTGTATTTGCCCCCTTTCTGAACAATGTAAGTGAAGCAGAAATCGTAAGTGAACTAAGTSCGCAAGGAGTGGTCGCTGCATACAAATTTCAGAAAAAACACGAAAATAATCAATTGACACCAAACGGTGTAGTGCTACTAACTTTCGACCTTTATAGCCTTCCGGAGCAAATTGACATTGCCTGGCGTAAGGTTAATGTGAGACAGTATGTTCCCAACCCCATGCGATGCAAAACTTGCCAGTTGCTTGGACACACCRCCAAGCATTGCAAGGGAAAAGCAGCATGCAATAATTGCAGCCTACCTCCCCACAACCCCCTAAATTGCACAYGCACGTTTTGCGCTAATTGTCATGCCGATCACCCGGCCTCTTCGAACAGCTGTCCAAAATTCATCCAAGCGAAAGAAATACAAAAAATCAAAACAACAAAAAAATGCACCATACGTGAAGCCAAAAAAATATACAACTYAACTGTCACTCTTCCTGAAAATGCACCTTCATTCTCATCTACTGTCTCATGTAATGCAAATACTCAGCAAATAAACTCATCACAAATTGTCAAACCTGTCAATTCAAAATTACCTGCCCCTCAAATATCAGATGATCAATTATCTGAGAACACTCCGCAAATTCTCAATAACCTATTCACCAAAATAATAAACGAATCAACCTCTCACATTAAAGATCAGCACTCACTCAACCTAATTACAGCCACACATACTGGCATACCAGATCAGAGCCACTTTACTCTCACACAGCAACAGTACGATCACTATACTACAAACAATAATACAGACTTTGAATCCAACTCAAACTCTACTTTAAATTTCCAACAAATCTACCCATCAGCAACGCCAACCATATCATCACTAACTCTATGAACTCATCTCTCGCTCTGGCGGAGGACTCAACAATGAGTACCGAAGACTATACAGAT
>NW_017536496.1:8236-31966 GCF_001853355.1 Bactrocera latifrons | reverse complement strand
GCTGCTCTTTTGACAAGCAAATTACATGTTGCAAATACATAAAAAAAAAAGTTAACGAGTTGAATGCGACACGGTAAAATATGTGGTTATTCGAATTAATTGGTATAACCAGTTCCTTTAATGCTACAAAGATTTGCTCGGAATGAAGACGTTCTTGAAATGCTAATTTGTGAATATATAAAAAATTACTCCCAAAAATTCAAAATTTAAACTTTGTTTCTTCATTTAAATCAGTATATTTAAATAGCTCATATAATGCGTTCGATTCATTATTCTCTAGCGCTTGACGAATCGGAGTTAGCTTAAAAGTACATGAAAAGTGCGCACCTCTAGGTATGTATATATTCCATGCTATGAACTCAAATAGGTATATTTCCAAAATTGCTTCAAATACACTCTCGCAGTACTGATACCACTTCTATTGTTGTATCCGGTGTCCGTTTGTAATTGTTTATCGATTTTCAAGACTTAGTGTGSAAAGCAGCAGAACTGTCTCGATTATTACCGACATATAGAGTTCACCTTAAGTGCGCACAAAATGTTCAAATACAACATTCGTCAGCATGACAGACTGAGCAAACAGAGGCGGATGTCAATCGTTATGGTTATGTAAAGAGGCTCTCAAATTTGTTTTACACTACATATAACCTTTCTTTTTTCTATATATGGTAAATAATCAACATCTTTCATATCGCTAATTAGTATGTTCACTATGATATTTATTACCAGTAGATTTATTAAATAATTTAAAATATGTAATAAATGATTAAAATTATCATATTTTGTTTGTTTGCTTTTTTATTTCTTTTCTTGTATGAATAAATATCTTTTCATTCACCAACTAATAATTAAAAATAGAACAATTCATTACCCTCCTTATAAAAGTGTGCAGGTATACTCACAAATGGCAACACAATATAAACAACTCATGATACACCTAGGCATTCACACATACCCTACGCTACATAATGAACCCATAWCGTTTTGCATTTGATAGCGTGCGTATCACAAAATTTGACATAAAACCAGAAAATGCTGTGATACTGTGAGATTGAATTTTGAAYTGCTCTGCACTTTGTGTTGTCTTTCGATTTTTGATAGGGATAAACGAACATGTTCTGCTGGTAATATATCTGTTGTGAATTCTCAGGGAATCACTGARGATTTAATTCGATTTGCAGCCAAGTTCTCAAAATTTCAATTTTACAGTGAAGATTGAAGCCTGTTTTAATTTTGAGAATTAATTTTCCTTTCTCTTTAGAAGCAAAGGCAGAATTCATATACTGCGCTTAAGGGAAAATAAAGTATTTATGCAAGTACAGATGYACACACTATTATGAAACCAATTGTAGGGACACCACGTTGAAAGCCCTTTGATTGTTACATATCCTGGGATAGTAATGTTTTCAGTATAAATACTGCTGAATTAAATTCTGCCACTTTCAGGAAAATTTCAGAACATCTCTAAATGCTTCCACTAAATAAACGAATATTCTTTGCTCCTTCGATTGAGTTGCTAAAGAGAGTATTATAGTTTTGTTCACATAACGATTGTTTGTAAGTCCTAAAACTAAAAGAGTCAGATACAGGGTTATATATACCAAAGTGATCAGGGTGACGAGTAGAGTTGAAATCCGGATGTCTGTCTGTCCGTCCGTCCGTCTGTCAGTCCGGCCGTGCAAGCTGTAACATGAGTAAAAATTTAGATATCATGGTGAAACTTGGTACACGTATTTCCTGGCTCCATAAAAAGGTTAGGTTCGAAGATGGGCCAAATCCGCCGACTGCCACGCCCACAAAATGGCGGAAACCGAAAACCTATACAGTGTCTAAGCSATAAATAAAGATATTAAAATGAAATTTGGCACAAAGGATTGCACTAGGGAGGGGCATATTTGGACGTAATTTTTTTGGAAAAGGGGCGTGGCCCCGCCCCCTACTAACTTTTTTGTACATATTTCGAAAACTACTATAGCTATGTCAACCAAACTCTACAGAGTTCTTACATTCARGCATTTCCATATAGAGTTCAAAAATGGAAGAAATCGGATAATAACCACGCCCACCTCCCATACAAAGGATATGTTGAAAATCACTAAAAGTGCGTTAACCGACTAACAAAAACGTTAGAAACACTAAATTTTACGGAAGGAAGCTGCATCCAGGCTTTTTTAAAAATTGAAAATGGGCGTGGCGTCGCCCACTTATGGACCAAAAACCATATCTCAGGAAGTACWAGAGCGATTTCAATGAAATTCGCTACATAACATTCTCTTAGCACCCTGATGACATGTACCAAATATGGATGAAATCGGTTCACAACCACGCATAAAATCTCGATTATCACTTTATCATGCGAGAGTATAAAATGTTCGATGACACCCGAACTTAGCGCTTCCTTACTTGTTTTAATTCCAGAGCATATTATTGTCGCGAAAACAATCTGTCTGAATTTCATTACTACTTCTAATAGTTCACCGATATTTCATGTGCCCAAAAGAGAAGGGGACATTTGTATTTAAACTGCGCGCGATGTAAGATTTGGAGAATTATTTTTGTTTAGATTGGTAGTACTGTCAGTCACATTTATGTCAAATTTCATGTCAAAATATTCATTAGTATTTAAGATACGTGCCGTTTTGTGAGCTGTTAAAAGTTTTTCGTTTTTTTGCGATGTCGAAATTTGTTGAGCAAAGAATTTGCATTAAATAATCATTTCACCAAAAACTCAACCCATATGGTTCTGCAACCACCGTATTTCCCTGATCTGGCGCCCTGCGACTTCTGGCTGTTCACCAAGCTCTTAAGACCACTCCGGGGACACCGTTTTTATACGACAGAGGAGATTCAAGCCACAGCAAAGACGGAATTGAAGGCCATCCCGGAAAGTGACTGCAATCAGTGTTTCGAAGTTTGGAAAATCCGTTGGCATAATGTACTACATCTAGTGGGGATTACTTTGAAGGGGACGAAATTGATTTGGAAGAATAAATAAAGAATTTTCAAAATAAATACAATGTCACCTTATTTTTTGTGGTGGAAGATTCAGATGGAATTTAAAATTGTGTAAAATATGAAGTAGATGTACTTGTAGTCCGATAATGTTATACCCAAAATATGGTTTTTGATGAATAGTTAAATTATGATTAGTTAGAATCCCTGCAAGCTAATTAACTATCTATACCTCAAAATCTCTGTGGACTTAAGGAGCCTAACATTGTTAAAACATTTTCCACATAGTTTGTGCTCTTTCTCGGCCTGATAGTTTTATATTGTGCCCACATTTATATAGCTACTTGTACAAATGGACAATTATTTGCTTATTGCTGCTTGGAAATCGCTCTACTTATTACTTATATACTTATTCGGTTTTGTTGTTCACTGCCTGCAGTATTAGTTTTGCCTTAATAGCTAATTAATATTCAATTACTTATAAGAACAAATTCATTTTCGTACTTGAATCAGTCCCTGCAAACATGAAACTCATATTATTTGCACGGAAGCACAAATTCGAGCACTTCTCCCCAAGCAATTATAACATTTACCTCTCTATGTATGTATGTATGTCGATTGACCACTCCAACATGTGAAGGACTTAAAAGTTAGCTATGTCCGTTCTCATTCGCACCTCGTCCGTTGGGAATTAGTGCTTTCAACTCGGCTAAGCTTTCTAATGGCAAGCCTAAGGTTTAGCTTTTAGTATAACTTCTAGCCTSCAACAACGAATTTCCAATGTTTTCTTAGGTTTGGGGTAAACTTGGCGAAGTTTTGTTTTAATTGTTGCAATTGTTTGAATTGCTGAGATTCGTATCTGCGCTCGAAGGTTGTGTAAATCGGCTGTGTAACATTTGCAAGCGCTTAGCAGTGTTGAAAGTCTTTTTACATTTAAGTATCCACAAAGGGTTGTAGTTAAGCGAATTCCTTAGATATTCAATAGTTACCCCAAGTCACTTGTCGTAACGGAAAAGAGAAATATTTTTTATTAATTGTTGGAAATATTAAAATTATTTTTAATAAAAATTGCTTGGAGTTTAACTTTATATCAAATATACATATAAATATATTGAATGACAATTCAATAATTTCAGCAAAATCTAACGATATCGACTCTAGTGACATGGTTCATAGCCTTGGGAATGGGAACAGTGCGTGCAACAATACGTAAGACTTAATTAATGTTTGCCATTTACGATTTATTTCACGATTAAGCGATCTTTAAAWGCAGTGCACATTGTACGTTATAAATGGCAATGTGTGCACAAATAGAGCAATAAATAATTGCACCTGGTATGTGTATGTGTTGGTTTGCGCACATATACATATGTTCTACTYACGGCAATTGAGCATTGATTTCTGTACTTAAGCACAATGAACTTCTGATACAATTAATTCATTTTAATGAGCTCTCAGTTTGCACAATAATTAAATTAAATTGGTCAACAGGAGCTCAATTGGTGAACTAAGATCATCACTAATGCAAGAAGTCTACGTATAAATACATATACAGGGAAATATACATATATACCTATGCGACACATTTCTGTAGCACATATATTGTAGTTTATAATAGAATATACGATAAATTCATATTCAACCAGTGGAACGTCCAAAATTAAAACGATTATTGTACTCTCGCAATATGTTGCCCAAAGTTTTGTGCTCTTAACGGTTACATATTACTCCTAAAWGTAATCGAGATAAATATGGAGTTATATATACAAAAATATCAAGATAACGAAACAATCTGAACTACGGGTGAATTTCTATCCGTCCGTCTTTTCATGYAAGCACTAACTCTAATAACAACGAACAAATCTAGATGAGCTCACGAAATTCCGCTTAGTGAACAACTTTAAAATGCAATCAATCACAACGTAAAATACTACTTCTCTGGTAAGTTTGATAAATCGATAACTTTTGTTGGAAACAAAAATGGGTTAAATTAGATGACGATGATATCCATCCCTCATACAAAAAATGTTGCAAACTGAAAATCGTGAGATGCATAATCTTGGACTCACAATAGTTTGGTAGAAATGGTTGAAATGTCGCCATGAATTATCCCATTTCCCATAACAACATTTAATCGTGTTTTTAGTAGATATATAGTTCTAACCACTTTTGCAGCAATTGAGGCCGCATGTTAGCAATGAGAAGCGGATTTTCTCATCCAAGGCGTCAATCGTCTCGTACTTACTAATTATTCAACCATCTTCACATAATCCAACAAAAAATAGTTCAGCGATGTCAAATTGCAAGATTTTACAAAACACGATACAGGCCTACGGCGTGATTCAATACACTCACCCAAAATTGCTTTCAATTTCATTTACCTTTCATTRAATGTRACATTATGGRARACTTRATTTTTGAAGAAATATGGATGAAAGGACAATTTTGGTTATGAATGGATTTTCACATTCAATCAAAAGTAAACTTTATCGCTGAATAAAATTTTCTCTTTATTATGACATAATAAACAAAACTTTATACCCATCAAGTAACAGCTATCAAAAAGACCAGCACAAAAAAGTATTGTCTCATAGAAAATCATACGTCTAAAAACACACCCATTGTACAGTTACGATTCCMATGGAGCAAAGAGGAGAAATAATTTTATTAAATTATTTTTATAAATAAGAGTATAAAATGCTCATACACCCGAACTCAGTCCGTCCGTCAACATATTTAGTTCTCTTCACACTGTAAGTTGATTAGCATTTAATAATGCAAGAAAATTCGAAAACTGTTGTTGATTTGTGTGCATTGTATAACTCAATAATAATCGACAGTTTTGAATTTTTTCCTTGAGGTCTTATGGTCAAAAAAAAGGAAATTTTTGCGTATTTAATTCTTAAATTTGGACCAAGTAATTTTATTCGGACCATTTGCATTTGTGCATTATTGGGCATATTTTTCACAATCTAGGGTAATTTTRATGCAGAATTATTGAAGCATATGCTGGTAACAGAATTTTATTATTAACAAAAATTTAAAAAATGATGGGGAGAAGTATTTATTATGTCAAAAAATGTAGAGAGTTTGAAACGAATCGGTCAAGTAGCTTTGAAATTTCAGTGAAAACGGATTTTGAAAAGATAGCTTTTAGAAAAACGTGTGTAAAATTTATAAACTAAAAAAGTGACGAAAAGAATAACCCTACATTGTCAAAAGTGTGCTCAATAATATGCAAAAGGTCCGAATAAAACTACTCAATCCATATTTAAGAAATAAATTTTAAAAAAGTCATTTGTCATGAATCTTTAATCTTTTGAACACAGATTTCTTTCGACGTTGAAATTTTGTGGTTATCATTACCCAAACAACCTCATGCAGAGCACCAATTGAGGAAAAAACTCTTTTCTGTTCCAAGTCTCCAACTTCTTATTATTTCGTATATAAAGTGGATCCTTTTGCAAATGATATATTATTCACTGTTTCGCTATTAATTAGCGATTAACAATTTAGCTAGATAATGAGCACCAATCAATTATTTTATTTCATTTAAAGTAACAATGCTAACTACTATATAATCAAATTTGAACCAATCGGGTTCACTTGAATTTTGCGCTAAAACCGAAATTATATATATGGTGCAGCCGTTTTAGAGTTCGTGTGAAATTTAATCTCCATATGTAAAGCCGTCTGTGTTTGTTTACTATGCAAAAAGAGACAATTTAACGAGTTTGTTTTTTAAWTTTTTTCACAGATACTGAAGTGTTGAAAATGTTGCAAAAGTGTTTTGATGAATATGACATCGCATCTCAAGATCTCTCATCGATCGGCTCAAGCATTTTAGTTAGTGTTTTAGCTGAAAGGCCTACATTCATCAAATATATCAATACTGGTGACAAGATGCGGATTTATGAAAACCTGGCTTATACCAAGTGCAGGGTCAACTGGATTGGATAAAGATTTGTACACGCGAAAGTTTTTTTTTTTTTTGATATTTAATATATAATTTGCAAAACCTAGTGTTGTTATGGTTATAATTATAGGTATAATAAATTAAGTAGCTGTTTGCTYCCAACCTGCAATGAAAACATTTACAAATATTTCGCATATACTTTYACGCGCCCGCTAATAGAATACGTACTTGAGCTAACTCAAACCTATATAAATGAGCATAATCATAAAATGATATATACTACATGTATAGTAGGAGGGCCATGAGAAATAACRTATTTTTGTGTTGTTATTGCACCAAACTCGYGTCAGTGGCAGAATGCTTAGCAAGTCATTGCCGTGCCAACTCGTTATGTTGTCAGTGTGTACATAGTAGTTTGAAGTTGCCATGGCAATGGCAGTGACAAGTAGTTGGACCACTTCAGCAGTGCGATTAAGACACATAAACGGCAGCATAAAGTGYGCTAAGTGAGCATAGCAAAGGATACAGTGCATTCGTCATTGCACATGTGGCTGTGTGTCTGCGTGTATTTTGCCACTTGCGGCAGTCATTCCGACAAGGACACACTTAAGTATGTGCGGCGTTTAACTGCTACAATTACATGTCTAACATCACTGCTGAATGCGACATGATATGTTACGTATACGCCCAGGTATACATTAATCTAAATATTGTGGTAAGCATTACCACTTATGTAACGCATGCAGGCTGTACAAGTTTCTGTATGAATAAGAATTTGACAAGCTAAGACTGTACTTTATGATTGTATTCATATTTATGTTTATAATATTGCCGAGATACGGTATATTTCTACATTGGGATGCTTCAAAAGTTATTTAAACAAATTTCAAAAGTTAATAATTTTTAAATGAGCATAATGTAATCACCTTGTAAAGAAAAGCTTGTAAAAATATATTTATACTTTTATAAATAATCGCGTTAATAATGTGTTTTTTATCTTAACAAAAAGGGAGTTTTCCCAAGTACTTTATATGAGAAACTACTTAATATAAAAACAGCGTCGTATTAAAGTCGAGTATCAAATAAAAACAAAGAATCAAGATAAATGGTAAGAGTTCAAAAAAAAAAATAATAATTTTCCTAAATGCCCTAATATCGATGTATGTATGTACCAATTGGCTGTGGAGTTGTATATGCTAATTGCTGAAAGTTTTGATATCCAAATGTTAATACAATGAAAAGTAAATATTTGAAAAGTCATACAAAATATTAGCTTAAAATTTTGCTATTACAGCTAAGAAAACAAATAATAAGAATTGGTATGTATGATATATATATATATTTTATGTACATACGTTTATTTAACCCAATTTTTAGTAACTTTTCTTAACATTACTATAACTTTAAAAATAATATATTAAGAACTGCATTATTTTCGAAGAAGCATAATTTATCTGAATTTAATTTGCTTTAAAAATTTTTGAACAGTGTTCCATCATTTTTAAGCTTAGGAAAATTGTCATTATTTTCTAACTTTTAATTACGCGACGGTAGCTAGGCACTGTTAGCACGAAATCGTTTCCATTCCTATTTTTCCTGAAGAAATCGGCAACTTCGCATATGAGTTCGTGTAAATTCATCATAGGGTTTGTTTGCGCAGTTACGGGGTGATAACGTTTATATAGGATCCAAGAATTAATCATTGGCATATCAAGCATATGATATATTAATCGGCTGGTCCACTTCCGGGATCTGATGTTTCGTCCTAATGGTGAATCCATAGGATTCACAGCGGCCACTTACTTGTTATATCCGAGTGTAACATTTGCACATGGAATTTTTTCGACATAATGTGTTCTTTCATTAAGCCTCTCAACAGCTGAAATGCCATGTTAACCACTTTTGAGTCTGTCTAGGAGACTGTGGAAATATCAATCATACCACCCCGATTTTGCATTTTCACTGATTCCCTGCTAGAGGAACCGCCAAGCGTTTAAGAGTTAAAAAGCTCGTAAATATAGATTTCGAGGCAAACAAATTTCCATATAATAATTCTCGCATTAGGACCCACTGTTATTGATGACGCCTATAGCTAAAATATAGTCAGATAGGTAGATATCTAAATCTTAATCTTATTAAGTAGCTTAATGTCTTCAAACAAAAATTACAAATATAATTTTGTGGCAACCGCATTTTTGGCGGCCAGAATTCCTCTATGGAAGGAAACTTTTAGCACCTCTCTTCAGTTGTATACTACTATTAACCTATAACCTTTTGCCACTWAATAAATATTTAATAGTACTAGACATTGTGAACGATTGTAGCAAAGAATGATTGATTAAAAATTCACATATTAAATAAGTAAATAAAGCGCTTATATTAAAAGTTATTGAAATTTTTCATGAAGGTAAAAGTTGATATGATGAGTGTAAATTGTTTTTTATACTCTYGCAACRAAGTTGCTRAAGARAGTAYTATARTTTTGTTCACATAACGGTTGTTTGTAAGTCCTAAMACTAAAAGAGTCAGATATRGGGTTATATATACCAAAGTGATCAGGGTGACGAGTGGAGTTGAAATCCGGGTGTCTGTCTGTCCGTCCGTCCGTCTGTCCGTCCGGCCGTGCAAGCTGTAACTTGAGTAAAAATTGAGATATCATGATGAAACTTGGTACACGTATTTCCTGGCTCCATAAAAAGGTTGGGTTCGAAGATGGGCAAGATCGGCCCACTGCCGCGCCCACAAAATGGCGAAAACCGAAAACATATAAAGTGTCATAACTAAGCCATAAATGAAGATATTAAAGTGAAATTTGGCACAAAGGATCGCATTAGGGAGGGGCATATTTGGACGTAATTTTTTTGGAAAAGTGGGCGTGGCCCCGCCCCCTACTAAGTTTTTTGTACATATCTCGGAAACTACTACAGCTATGTCAACCAAACTGTATAGAGTCTTTTCTTTTAGGCACTTCCATATACAGTTCAAAGAAGGAAGAAATCTGATAATAACCACGCACACCTCCCATACAAAGGTTATGTTGAAAATCACTAAAAGTGCGTTAACCGACTAACAAAAAACGTCAGAAACACTAAATATTACGGAAGAAATATCAGAAAGAAGCTGCACCCAGGCTTTCTTTAAAAATTTAAAATGGGCGTGGCGTCGCCCACTTATGGACCAAAARCCATATMTCAGGAACTACTCRACMGATTTCAAYGAAATTCGGTACATAATAGTTTCTTAATACCCTGGAACCAATGATGATAGCGGAATAAAACTTAACACAAATACGGTATTTGATGCGAGAGTATAAAATTTTTTGTCAAKGTTAGTACCTATCATTATTATCGTATTATGAAGTGTTTGGCAAATGCGTCTTTAGGGGAATATAGGGAATACAAGAAGATTACTGCAATGTACGAGCAGAGTTTACAAATATTCTAGGACTAAATGAAATACTGTTGAGGGTTAGAGGACACGTTGCACCAAAATATTTGGTTTATCTAGTTGCATAAGAAAGCAAATTGATTAGCTTCATGATAATTTAAAATTTGCACAAATAAAAAGATAATGAAAATAAGTTACAACAGCTTTTTATGCTAGCTTTCATGGGCTGAATAATTGCAGCAGAAGAGTCGGAGTAAAAAGGCGACTCAAAAATATCTGCAGTTAACGAATCATCTCAGAAGTAAAATAGATTTGCAGGTGAGAATTATAGTTCATAAAACTTTAACCAACTCAGCTATACTCATTTCACATTTTTATTGCTTTACTTCTTTTTAGAAAACTTATTTAAATAAGAATTTCAAACTTTTGGCTTAGCAAGAGCAAAGTACATCAGCACTCCAGTTCCTCATTTTACTTCATAACACTTAGAAATTTCAAGCACGTCCATTTGATTACTCTAAAGCGAAAAGCAGCGTCAAGCGGCCAGTTGAGTGGCTCCACCCGAACATTTTAGCAACTTCCACTAGGTTGATTAAGTGCGTCTTCTCATCGAAGGCAAGCTTATCTTGCGAAAAGTTTAATGCCGCCAACGTTTGCGGTGCGATAAAAATGCATACAGGCATTTGAAATAAACTGAGTTTAACCAACACAAAATAATGTTAAAGTTATGCTGCTGTGAGCTAAACCCAATACTTGTGTTAAAATTATTGGAAAATTTAAACAATATCGCCTTGAATTAACTACTGGAGATTGTACTTACATTACCGCTAAGTTATCGCCCATTGGCATTAGTGCATTATTTACACCCCTATGCAAACATATATTGAGCAAAGCTGGATCATGTGCATACAAATATATTGATTAAAGGATCTGTGCAACTCAGTCGAATTCATCTCTACTAATGAGTTCGTACTTATTTGCTCAATAAGTACATTTTAATTATGCATTTATATGGTAGCTCGTTTGTAAGGCTATAGAAAGTAATTAAATTGATGGGACGAGTGTGCTCATCATCACAAACATAAACACCTTTATATTGTGTATGCCTTTACAAAGGTAAATAGTAATATGATATTTAATCTTCGCTATACACACATAAAGGGGCATACATAGTATTTTCTTCAAGTAATATAGTATGAAATTGTTTAAAATTACCTTGAATAACATCTTATGCGAACAGGCCGTTAAGTTATTGACTGGTAAGTATTAGTCCGAGCGTTCGGCCCGCCCTCTTATAGGTTTACGGTACATACTGTAGTATCTCTTAAGAGAGGCGCCTGGTTGAGAGGCTTCAAAAAATCGACGTTTTTGAAGGTTTTTTGGGAAGGAAAGAGTAAAGTGATTAAATCAAAACTTCTAAGGTTTATAGTCATATGTATATTCAAACATCATTCGCAAATTTTTTTGGATACGAAATCTTTGATAGTCCGCCTTTGGGAAGCAATTGCCCGATGCATTTGGCATGTGCATTTGTCAGACGGCGGACAGGATGCAGGTCGCAATTTCTATCAGAAACAAATAATTCAAAGAGATTCAAATTTTTAATAATTTCTTTTCTAGCTAAACTAAAAAAAATCCAAGAAAAAGTGTTTTAAAATTTTTTTAAAAATTGAAAAAAGTAGTTTTGACCAAAAAATATTTACTTTATTCTCAGTTTTGTTTAGTTTAGCTAGAATATAATTTAATGCCAAACCCCAATTCCATACGACGTTTAGTTTTTTTTTTTTTTTATATCTTGCCCGCCAATTAAGAAAAATCGTAAAAATGGGAAACCGAGAAACTGTGCGTCAAAGTTTTCGCTTTCTGCCCTATCGCTCATATATCTGCTAGATGCTCGGTGACTATTTTCTTTCTAGCTTCGAAAATATTTCAATTCTCATCTAAAACTTTTAGGACATATACCTAGACTATTTTTAAAGAGATTTAAGCAAAAAAATCGATTCTCTGAAGCTTCTAAATCAGGTTGCATAAAACTACAGGAACTATAATAAATACTAAATTTATATGAAAAGATAACTAGGAGGGGTTAGGGGGGAAATAAAGTTGAAGATTATGTTTTAATAGTTATTACATTATATTTTGAATCTGCAATAGACGCTGCAAGATCTTGGTGATATAGAGATTTTTAATCTTCAGTCGTACTTAAAATGTTATCCCGATTTTTCTACCCCATACAAATTTTTAAAAACCTCCAATACTAGAATATATCAGGCTGAGCACTTTGAAAATATTGACTGAAGRAATTAGAAATAATAATAATAGACTGATCGTGCGAACAACGGGAAGCTTCCTTATTTTGAATCTACAATAAGAATTGATAGCAGAAAGTTTTTTCCAAAGAATATCAAATAAGAACGCCGAATGTCGAGTAGGAAGGTTTTTGACGTGTAATAAGCTGCTCCCGCTCCAATTATGTAGATTCGACCGTTGCGCTTATTTTCAGTCATTCAAAATAKATACCACAGAACTACTTCTGCATTAAAATTTAATTTTCTAAATGTATTTATGTTATTTATTCACTTTATTCTTTAAAAAATTACTACTAAAATTAATACTATGATTTAATGATATTTTGTGTCTTTGAAGTTGCTAAAGTGGGAGCAAAGCAAGGCAAAGTAAGCTCACGTGCACCCGATTACGCGGCTTAAGTCTGCACTACACTTATGTGGCAGAGAAAAAAATTAAATTATCACTCGTAATGGGATTAACACCTTCCTGCGCACACAATTACAAGCAGGTAAGAGATAAAATTCCCGCCAATATGAGGAGTTTTGCCGCACACTATGCAAGAAAAAAATTAAATTAATGTGATGATGGGAAAAAATCAGCAGCGTTGGCGAAACTCTGTAGCTAGTGGAGTTACATAGTGTTGCAAATTTAAAAAGTCACACGCGCACAGAGCGACTCCAACAAGCAGGAGCGCAATGCATGTAGGTAGATAGCGCAAATGCGCACCAATGTGCATCTAGCCTGCATAGAAACTAGTTAAAAAAGAATTGTAGTCTGAACCAATCATTATTGCATTGACCTAAAACCGGTTGCGTAAAAATACGTCGAAAAGACAGTTAGTGTTAAAAACCGATAATCCCCATCTGTACAAACAGCTTCTAACTCACTTCCACGCACCAAACTAAAAAGTGAAATGACAAATTAAAAGTTCCGTTATGTTATTTCCGAAATATTTATTATGAATAATAAATCTTTATATTATAAAATAATCAGCCCTCTTGCGATCTTCATCTGAATAAATCGATCCCATGAATTTTCACGCGAACGAACGAAACTGCATGTCACATTAATTACATTTTTTTAGAAAAAACTTTCATTTATAAAGCCAATTATCGATTTCAATAATGACCTCATGCTATTGACCTATTGCTATTGAGAATCATGCAAATATTTGCYCTTCCTTCCTCCTTGTTCTCATTTTTGGGAAACCTTTCCTTTATCAGAATTTTACACTTTGGTGTTGACAAAAAACGTCRCATATACTTGTATTTTGTTAATGTWGATAAASTATAGTTCATAAAAATTTTGGCAAAGTTGCCAAAATAAAGCAAATTTTKTTAATAAAGTATGCTTACATTTTATTGATAATAGACAATACAAATCATGGAATTTTTTCCGGAGAGTTTATTCGCTGAAATTTAGTGTGAAGCTGAAAATATGTATAAGGGTTTTTAGGTTTCAATAATTATAGGAACCGGTCAAAATGGACTGCGAAATAGTACACAGAAAGATAATTAAYTCCGCCAAATTTTTCTGTAAAAGTGGACATTAAGTTAGAAGTAGTACGAGTACTACCGTTAAAAGAGCTGGTTCCTTGCAAGCTCTGAACTACTGTATATTTTCTACAGAATAGGTACACTTTTGGCATGTGCATGTGAATAGTTAGCAAATATTTACTCATACAMACGCTTATAAGCTCACACGCTAACCTTATAGAAAGGCGACAAGGCTGAGGCTGCAGCCGAGGTGACATGACAGTCACATCCTAATTGAAATAACACTCTTTTTGCGCCACAACGCTGTGAATGCCTGCAGTTGCCTGCCAGCGAAGACGGAGCGTATCGGCATTGCGCCAGCTGCTCAGTTATGCTGATATACAGATGATTACATATACATCCATGCATAAATACCACCTTCGTGTGGTGAACTCATTATGCGAGCATACAAAATAATTATTTTCAATCTCAAGTACGGTGTTGCCATGTAATGCAATGCTGCTGTCGTTAAAAAGTGAAATTAATGACTCAAAGGATGACTGGCATGAGCCGAGGAGAGGGTCGGCTGCTGGCGGTAGGTGCGGTAACTTAAAGCAAAACTTAAATTATAATTGGATTTTGAGGCGGAAATGTTTCTGTTGCCTAAATCAGCGTCTTCATTTTTATATGAACTGCTCAAGTCAACAAAATAAATGTCTTTTTTTTACATGTTTTCAAACCTCGTTTCTTTTGTTGGTTAACTAGTGTATCGAAATTCAGGAAACTAGTATCTGATTCTTCCCTTGCACCGCTTTACAGTTTCAGGAATTTGCGAGTGAAAACCTCAACCAACCATTAAATGGATTTTGTTGTGCAGACAAAAATTATTAGGGTTCTAAACATTTTGATTATCTCATGCTTTAAGGCACTTAACGTAATTACTGCACGCAAAAAGCACAGCAAAAAGCAAGTGTAACAACAATAATAACAGCAAGTGTATAAATATATTTAACCGCAAACGAAAACACTAAAGTCACCATTGCCAGACAATTAAGGCACCCACAATACAATAACAACAATTTCATAAACACAGTATACGTTAGAAATAATAAAAACAACAACCAGAATAGTAACAACAAAAATATAGAGAATTCAGCACAAGTTGAGGCCTGATGAGATAGATGGCTGTACCGCTATTTACTTACAAGTGCAGGAAGTTGCTTGCTGATGGCATATATTATATATATTTATATATAATAGTAGATACTTCTATATATATATAAATGTATATGTGTATGTTTGTAAGTGCGTTCTTTCTATTTTTGTTGTACAGTGATAGAACTTTTACTCTGTGGTCGTCGCAGTTGCGGCTAATGATGCTTATGTCCAGAACAAAATAATTAGTTACAAGTGAGATGGCCGCAAAGCAGCAACAAACGAGACAACCATGAAAACACAAACAAAAGAAACAACAAAATAAAAGCAAAAATATAAAAATAGCAGATAAAAGTACAAACAAAATGGGAGGAAGTGCTGTAAATTTAATGCAACGGTGGAAAGCTTAGGTGAGCGAATGCCAGTTAGAGTTTCTACTTTACGCCACAACAGTTAAAAGMTGGAAAAGGCAAGTTCCGCCGTGAAAATTTTTCGAAAACCACAAAACTTGTCAAGGCTGTTTAGCAATCGACTTTTGGTTAACCATTTTGGCGTAGGGTAAGGCCATTTATCGTATACTATATAATTTAATTACTCGCCCTGAGCGAGAGTGTAAAAGGTTCATTGATAAATTGTTGTAATGATAAGCGTTTTAAAGCGGTATTCGCCTGCAAGCAATTCGAGTTTTTAACCATGTAGCGTTCAGAAGCTCACAATATTATGCACAAATTATCTAATCCTGCCACAAGTTCTGTTACCAGTTCMAACCATTATAAATGTATATATAAAYCATCAGAATGACGACAAAAGTTGAAATCCGGTTGACTGTCTGTCTGTCCGTCYGCCCGTGCAAGCTGTAACTTGAGTAAAAATCGAGATATCTGGATGAAACTTGGTAGGGTTCCTTGGTACAAAAAAAAAAGAAATATTGAATTCGTAGATRGGCATAATYGGATCACTGTCACGYCCACAAATAGCCATTAACCGAAAATATATACATAAAGTGCTATAACTAGGGACTAAATTAAGATCTAAAACTATAAATTTGGCACAGACGATCCCAGTAACAAAAACAGTTCAAAACTTCTAAAAGCGTTATAAATCAAAAACCAACTTAAATTTTACCTTCTATGGTAGGTAAGTGCTTTGTGAGAACCGGCGTGAAAAKTGGACGATGGGCGTGACACCGCCCCCTTTATAGTGAAATCGCATAACAAGAGACTGAACGACCGATTTCGACTAAATGTAGTTGTGACATTCTTCTCATTTTCCCATATTATAGGGTGAATGGGCGAAGTCGGAACTCAACCCCACCTACTTTCCTTATAATGTAATTTAAATTCCAGTACAGAAATCAAGAATTAATTAATATAACGGAATAAAGTTTTGAGGTAATAGTTACCTTAAACTATATCTTACGTACCTTACGACCCTTCTTCATCTTACTTGGCGTAGACACCGCTTACGCGATTATAGCCGAGTTAACAACCGCGCGCCTGTCGTTTCTTCTTTTCGCTACGTATCGTCAAATTGAATATTCTAAGTGAAGCTAGGTCCTTCTTCGCCTACGACTTCCCACGGAGTGGAGGTCTTCCTCTTCCTCTGCTTCACCCCGCGGGTACTGCGTGAATACTTTCAAAGCTGGAGTGTTTTCGTCCATTCGGTCAACACGACCTAGCCAGCGTAGCCGCTGTATTTTAATTCGCTGAACTATGTCAATGTCGCCTTATATCTCATACAGCTCATCGTTCCATCGAATGCGATATGCATCGTGGTCAACGCGCAAAAGACCATAAGTCTTTCGCAGAGCTTTGCTCTCAATATCATCGGCATACACTCTTACACACTCTTATAAAAGGCTGTACCTGCTTTATATAGTTCTGAAGCTCCAATTATTTTCTCCAGCAGCAGATTGAAGAATTCGCAAGATAGGGAGTCGCCTTGTCTGAAACATTGTTTAGTATCGAACGGCATTCCGATCCTGACGGAAATTTTGTAGTTGCCTAACGTTAGTTTACACAGCCGTATTAGTTTTGAGATAATACCAAATTCAGACATTGCGGCATAAAGGCAGCTTCATTTCGTGCTGTCGAAAGCAGCTTTGAAATCGACGAAGAGATGGTGTGTGTCGATTCTCCTTTCACGGGTCTTTTCCAAGATTTGGCGCATGTGAATACGTGGTCGGTTGTTGATTTTCCAGGTCTGAAGCCACACTGATAAGGTCCAATCAGTTTGTTGACGGTGGGCTTTAGTCTTTTACACAATAAACTCGATAGAACTTTATACGCAAGGTTGAGGATGCTTGGATTGGGCATAGAACACTTAAATTCCAATCGTTGGGTATACTTTCGTCCAACCATATTCTATAAAAAAGCTGATGCATGCTCCTTATTAGTTCTTCGTCGCCGTGTTTGAAAAGCTCGGCTGGTAATCCAACATCCTCCGCTGCTTTGCTGTTCTTCAGGCGGATAACTGCTATTTGAACTTCCTCATGGTCGGGCAGTGGAACGTCTGCTCCATCGTCATTGATTGGGGGATCGGGTTCGCCTTCTCCTGGCGTTATGCGTTCACTTCCATTCAGTAGGCTGGAGAAGTGTTCCCTCCATAATTTAAATATTCTTTAATCATCGGTCACTAGATCACCTTTGGAGGTTCTACAAGAGTATGCTCCGGTCTTGAAACCTTCAGTTAGCCGCCGCATCTTTTCATAGAAATTTCGAGCATTACCCCTGTCGGCCAGCTTATCAAGGTCTTTRTACTCACGCATTTCGGCCTCTTTCTTGCGTCTCGCTTCTCTCTTCAACTCTCGGTATCTATCCCATCCCTCACGTGTTACGTGTTGTGGCCGATTGTAATGTTGCGAGATAGAAGGACTGTTTTCTTTCCGCTGCAACACGACACTCGTCGTTGTATGAGCTGTTCCTTTGCATTTTCCGAGACCAATGGTTTCGGTTGCAGCTGTACGTAAAGAGTTTGAAATGCCGTCCCACAGTTCCCTTATACCGAGCTGTTGACGAGTGCTCTCAGAGAGCAGGAGTGCAACTCGAAAAAAAAAAATCGTTCGGCCATCTGTTGTCATTGCAGCTTCTCGACGTCGAACCTTCTTTGTGTTTGTTGACATGCGTTTTTTTACACAGAGGCGGGTGCGAATTCACCGACCGTAGTGCCACAGACACCTTCTTTGCCCATCCTGGCGTTAAAGTCGCACGAATTTGATATCGTGGTGGTGGCAGCTCTCTTAGGTGCGCTCCAAGCGCTCATAGAAGGCATCTTTGGTCACATCAACCTTCTCTTCTCTCGGTGCGTTGGCGCAGATCAGCGACATGTTGAAGAAATTCGCTTTGATGCGGATTGTGGCTAGACGTTTATCCGCCGGTGTGAATGACAGTCCCCGGCGACGGAGTCTCTCTCCCACTACAAATCTCACACCTAACTTTCGCTACTTTCTATATCCACTATAGTAAATGCCACAGGGACCTACTCATCCCACTCCTTGTCCCGTAAAACACATTTCCTGAACGGCGGTGATGTCAGCCTCCACTCTAACGAGGAAATCAACCAGCTGGGCAACAACACCTTCCCAATTACGAGACCGGACTTTTTAGGTACATGGCCTCAAATCATTGTCCTAATTTCTCTGATCTAAATATATTATGCTGGATACATCGGTAAATATTATCTCAATGAAAACCGCCGAACATATTTTACTCATATCAGTGTAACTTTTTGCCTATAAAAGATACAGTTTAGCGAAAACTCGACCTAGACCYCATATAGCCATTAGAATGGTTTTCGCACATCCGGCTGACTTTGCTCCATATGATTGGTAATTGTATATGAAGCAACCTAACGAAACGAAAGGAGAATATATAGAGYATATATGGGAGTTGTATATACTCCGTATAATGATATTAGGTTTTCTAACACACCTTATTGTAAATATGTTGGACAGTGTATGAATATACATACATGTGTATATAAAATTGCTTAGAACTTGACTTCTTACATCTTAAGATATTTCTCTGGCTTTACTATTGTAAGTTGCAAGAATATAATGTTTGGTTGCACCCGAACTTAGCCCTTTCTTACCTGTTTTTTCTTTAATAGTTTTTTTATCTTTACTGTCCGATTGGTTTTATTCTTCTATAGCTTTCTTCATTTTATACCATTTTCAAAGTCTTCTAAATTAGTCTACTTAATAAATTCATGAATTTTCATTTCGATTCATACTAAACAAATTGAGAAATCGACATAAATGCTTTTAGAAATATTAATTTAGTTACCAACTACAAAAATTCAAACCGATCCATTCTAAATATTCTACGAGCAATTATAAGCCACTGTGAGCTATAGAAAAACAAAGACTACGGTCCTCTCTTGAAATTTTGGTATCATTCGTTGCCGGATTTAACTATCACATTCTGGAAGTAAACCTTAAGGAACTAGTAAAAGCTCTTACTGAAAATTTAAGTTGAACAGTTCTGAATCTGTTTGAACTTATTTAAAACTGGTATAATTCTGACATTTGAATGCAAACCATCGCCAACTTATAGAACACCAACGAGTTAAAATATCAATTGCCTGAACGAAAAAAAAAACAGTTGGCTGAATAATTGGGTCAAAYTAGTGATGAAGTAGCTTCTAAAGAGACTATTATGTAGTGCTTTCAACTTTTGTATCATCCTCATAAAATCATAAAACCATTTCAACCACTTTTCAGATAATAGAATAAAACTTCGTWTATTGATCAAATTAAGTACAGATAACCACAATTTCATTACAACCATTTAGAAATGCTCAATTAAAAATTGTTATTATTAATTCAGTACATTAAAGAATCTAATCGCAAATGCAACTGTATAAAGGTCAAATCCAAACAGCGCATTAACTCGCTTCATTGCACCCAATTTATGTACAYATGTATGTCCGCACATACATATATGTTAGTATGAATGGGTGGGTGCGCCGATCCACTGATGGCCGTTAACTACTTTAATTTGTTGAGTAATTTAATTAATATTAAGTGCTATCTATGCGCGTGATTTTTAGAGCTTTCGAAAAATTAACTATTTGAATTAATTATAATGAAAACTGAGGAAGGTCCAGACCTAAAAAATGTGAATAGTGTTTTTTGGTGTGTATCGATATCTCTGTAAAACTGTGTAAAATAAAAATGTGGCCYCTGATAGCTATATCAATTGTTAGACTCTTATAGGAACCAATAATATATTGGTTCCATGGCAGCCTAGAAAGTACATATTTACGATTGTTGAAGACCCTTATAAGATCTTTAGCAAGTTGTTAAAATTGCTCATTTTGAAAGAAATAATCTGAAAACAATTCCTTTTATCAGTTAGTAATTGTGATCAGTTTTAAATCTGCTCCACGAAGATTAAATTATTAGATGGTTACATCTAAAACAATAACCAAGTAAAGAAGCGCTAAGCTCTGGTGTAACCGAAAATTCTTGCAACTTTCAGGTATCAAAGCCAGAGAAATACCTTAGAGTTCAAAACTTCAACTATTTGTTAGAAACATGAACATTATTATACATATGTATGTAGTATATGGGAGTTGGGGTAGTATTGACCCGATTTTMSACACAAATATGCACTWTTATGAGTAAAAMGTRCTCTCTCATTTTCATTGCTATAAYTCCAATATTGTCAGCARGAAGYTCGACTTAGGTAAATGGGAGTTCTGAATCTSAAATTTGGTGTGGGTGCTATTTGACATCACTAAATTTAATTTTGTAATTACATTTCCTGTAAACCATTTTGCTTAGATGCTATTTGATGTYCCTTGTATGGAATATCTTTACTCAGGGGATGTATTAATATTGACGCATGATACTAAATATTTTCGTTATTTGAAATCAGTTATTTTATTCAGACATATTCACTTCACCTTACACATCCCGATCCTGAAAAATGTGGGACGCGCGATTTAAGGGTAGAGTGTCGAGATTAAAAAGCTTCCATTCGCGATTTCAATATTCAGTTGCAAATTACCAATTTTTGTATTTAAAATGTCGGTCATACCAATTCCCAGGAGTTGAAGCCATGTTTACCACTTTGTTATCATACCATCTAGTAAATGTAACTTTTCCATTATCGCCTATGCTTTGAACAACTAAACCTCGACCWCATTTGGACAATATATTATTGTCAGGCAAGGGAGGATTTGCAAAGCGATTGGAACGAACCGTACCAGCCACATATATTYCTYTGTCATAAAGAACTTCAAATAATTGAAAGCACGGGAAAAAGTTGTCAAAATACGATTTACGTATTTTTCTTCTTTATGGATACTACTTACTTGCTAATTCAATTACAATCGCAGATCCGCTTCTCACTGTCTTGACTAGATTCTCATCTAGAGATAAAGTGGAATCTTGGTAATGAATAAAATCCTACGACATGAAACTTTTTCCACATTATAGGGGTTTCCTTTTACATATGGTTTCGCAATGAATTTACCTTTAAATGAGATTATTTGCTCCTCAAGGCAAAATTCTTCTCTAATGGTAACKCATCCAGTCGACGGCGAATATGCTCAATGATTGGACGCGCTTTGGATAACCGATCTTTGCAGCCACTAGAGCGAGCGAATATCGGTTACAGGCAGCTGGTCCAGTTGGTAGCCTAACCAACAAGTGCTACCTCAGAAAATTCCGCAACTCCAGTTATTCAATATATTCATCAGCTTCCACTGCGTCTGAAGCAACTTTAAATGCGTTGTCATTGTGGGTTATTACAGCAGCATCCACGGAGTATATCTTCTAACCATATCATYAACCCCATCGTCTACATCATTTTCATATTCAACTTCATCTAAAGGTTCCAGTACTTGCTCTTCGTTAATTTTATGCCAAGTAGTTTTGTCTGAACAAATAACCTAAAACGCAGAAAATATTAAAGCGCGACCGCTCAAAAATGAAAAAAAAAAAAAATATTCGTTGAGTAATCTAGTCCCGTTTAAAAAGCATCTATTTTTTGCATCATGAAATATAGCTGGCGGGAGGATGGAGTTCACGCAAGTGTGGAAAGTTCTCTGATCGCCATTCACTTGGRAGTGGATAGAAACGATTATTTTTACATATGACTCATGCAGCTCACGACTTCCGGTCCTTGACCAAGTATCCTCAGGGTAGCCTAAGAATATCCGTTTAAAGGCGAGCTAAAGTGAGAAGCCGAAATATTCCCTGCATASGGTTGTGAACTGGGTTTAGGACCCGCCACGTAAAAAACACCCCCAATCGGATGAGTGACCCCACTTTTGATGACGACCATGGCAAACGAAATAAGGACTACGAATTGAGGGATGTCTGGTTTCTTAATAGGAAAGGCTTCACCGCCCTCCAAGGAATGCGATGCGCCGTCCAAGGAATGCGATGGATGGGACAAGGACAGAGACGAGTAGGTCCTTGTGCCATTTACTACAGTGGCCATATAAAGGAGCGCAAGTCTGGTATCGGATTCGTGGTGGGAGAGGAACTCCGTACTATCATTCACCCCGGTGAATGAACGTCTAGCCACAATCCGCATCAAAGCGAGGCTCTTCAACATAGCGCCCCTACGGAAGAGAAAGGCCAAAGATGCCTTTTATGAGTGCTTGGAAAGCACTTATGAGAGCTGCCCCCGCCACGATGTGAAAATCGTGCTTGGCGACTTTAACGCCAGGGTGAGCAAAGAAGGTATCTTTGGCACTACGGTCGGTTGATTCCTCCACGACGAAACATTCCCAAAAAGGTTGAGGCTGATCGATTTCGCCGGGGCCGAAGTATGGATACCTGCTAACATCGACTCGGACCATTATCTTGTTTAAGCCAAGATTCGCACTTGCCTCTGTGCAGCAAAAAACGCACGCCATCAAACACAAGGAAGGTTCGACGCCGAAATCACAACAGATAGCCAACCGATTTTCTATTCGGCTTGCACTCCTGCTCTCTGAGAGCACTCGTCAACAACTCGGTATAAGGGAACTGTGGGACGGCATTTCAAACTTCTTACTTCTGAAACCGAAACCATTGGTTTTCGGAAAGTACAAAAGAATAGCTGGTACGACGAGGAGTGCCGTGTCGCAGCGGAGAGAAGACAGGTTGCCTTCCTCGCAACGGTACGATCGTCCACAACACGTGCGGGGTGGGATAGATACCGAGAGTTGAAGAGGGAAGCGAGACGCATTTGCAGACAGAAAAAAAAAGAGGCCGAAATGCGTGAGTAAGAAAAGCTTGATAAGCTTGCCGACAAGGGTAATGCTCGAAAATTCAATGAAAAAATGCGGCGGCTTACAGAAGGTTTCAAGACCGGAGCATACTCTTTTAGAATCCCCAAAGGTGATCTAGTGACCGATGATTAAAGAATATTTAAATTATGGAGGGAACACTTCTCCAGCCTGCTGAATGGCAGTGAACGCACAACGCCAAGAGAAGCCGAACCCGATTCCCCAATCGATGACGATGGAGCAGACCAGTTGCACGTCCAGGAAGAAGGTCGAGTAGCAATTACCCGTCTGAAGAACAACAAAGCGGCGGGTGCCGATGAATTGCCGGCC
>NW_017536496.1:0-6931 GCF_001853355.1 Bactrocera latifrons | reverse complement strand
AGTGGAGAAGGACCTGGCTTCACTTGGAATATCTAATTGGCGCCACGTAGCGAAAAGAAGAAACGACTAGCGCGCGGTTGTTAACTCGGCTATAATCGTGTAAGGGGTGACTACGCCAATCAAGAAGAAGAAGATTTTTACCACATTGTTTTAAAGAATTAATAAATATAGAATCAGGAATACTAAATAAAAACACTTTATAAACACAATCTTTGTAACAAGAACATTCCTTCATGAAATCAAGCCGTGCACTGCGGGTTTTGCATGTAAATTATTTTAATTAACATCAAAGTGAAGCTTAACTTTAAAATAATATCCTGCATAAATATTTTTAAATATACATTTAATAAAATGCAGTTAAGTTGTGAAATTGTTGAAATCCCTTATAAGGAACATCGCATATGAGAGAGTTAAGAGAAGTATTGACCCGATTCATTTCATTTTCGATACACAAACATTTTTTCACAGCTAATAAACCATTCGCGGTTTTGGTGTTCCTATTCTCTTTAAATTTGGTATAGAATCGCCATTTTGGCAAAATAGCAACAAAGTCTGCTCTCTTGAATTTAAAGTAATACTTAATAAGTTTTACATTGTGTCCGATTAAATTAATKATGTAAAGTTGTGAATATTCTCAAAACACGCATGCAGATCTAGGGAGCAAAAAACAATTGTCTTTGATGTTTTCTAAAACCGTCATCACTTTAAATTTTCTCTTTCATTTCTCTTAAAGGGTATTTTTCTAATGTCTTCGATTTATATTTCACATTAGGTTACGACAACAGGATGCGGGTTCTGTCTCTACARTCTACTTGGCATGAATTCCTCTCGCCATACAAGCTTCGTTTTAAAATAATGTCTGACATTTTATGTTTATGATGTAACATGTCTCTACTCAAATATTATTAATGCAAAACAACTATTTCGTGGCGATTAATATAATTTTACATATGTATGTGCACGTACGTAAATACTGTATACTAAATACTGAGTATGGCATAGGTGATCGTACATATGGGAACGAACCGAACATATTAATTTTTTCGAACTGTCATTCCAAATCCAACTGCTAACCATTAACAGTCAAATTTATAAAAAATATACATAATTGTGTTTTCCTAATTTATAATTTTTAGTAATAAATTAATTTGAGGATCCTTCTCAACGAGGACGAGGAGGCATTCGACTCAAAAACCTCCTAGGACATCTGCCAAAAATATTAGGATTCTGGAAAACAAATTAAATAGATTCCTGTATATTCTAAAAAAATTGTGTCAGTGCAAGTGCGATTGGTCACCATAAAAGGGTGAAGCATCGCATCCAACAAGTCACACGTGAAATAGATTTAGATATTAAAAGACTGAAACTAGAAGCTTTACCCAAAAATTTAAAAAAATAATTACCTGATATTTAAATTTTTAGTTGTAAGCTTTTAATGGAGAAGTTTTTTAATTTTTTCTTTTGTTCTTAACTGGCGTAGGCACGGCTTTTCGGTTATAGCCGAGTTAACAACAGCCCACCAGTCCAACCAGATCCTTCTTCCTGATCTTCTCAACGGCGCGGAGGTACTCCTCAGCTTCCACCAGCGGGTACTGAATCGGAAACCTTCAGAGCTGGAGTGTTCTCTTCCATCTGGACAACATGAAGTAGCCAGGCCAGCCGCTGTTTCTTTATTCGATGAACTATGTCGCCGTATATTTCGTACAACAAATCGTTTCCATCGACGTCGGTATTCGCCATTGCCAATGCGAAAAGGTCTTTAAATCATCCGCAAAACCTTTATCTCGAATATTCCTAAGGCCRACTGATCAGATGTTGTCATGCCATGACATACCTCCACATCATATAGCAGGGTAGAATGATGAAGAACTTCTAGAGTTCGTCCATTGSCTACTCAGTCCAAAGCAGCTCCTGTTGGCAAGAGGGACTCTGTGTTGGATTTCACACCTATATTATGAAGGATATATTCAAAAGCCTCTTAAGTTAGATGAAATCTTTTTAAAAATCGACAGGGAAAAATTTTGTTACCAACGCTGTATTCGACGAATTTTTAGCTATCCTACGCTATTTTTCATCCCCATCTCTTTCGCTGGAGTTCACATACACAACCTGTTGCTACAGATTACAAGGTGCGTTCCAGAGTAGACAGGAATCTAGCGCCCCTGTTGAAGCCATCTATATGTCGACTGGTGCGTTAGAATCTGCAACCTTTATCGATTGTCCAGTGAGAAAGTGAAAAAGCCAACATTAAATTTTGTTTTAATATTGGTAAAACTTCTACCAAAACGTTTCAATTGATGAAAAATGTTTATGATTGCTTATCCCGTAGCAGAGTGCACGAGTGCTTTCAACGTTTTCAAAGTGGTCATGAGGACATAAATGACGGACGAGCCGAAACCCAAAAAATCGGAAAAGGTCTGATACGATTTTTCGTAAACCCAACCGTTTAAAAGGGTTGAAGTTTTATTATTTTTCGGAAAAATTTTTGTTTCTTATGAATTTTATAACTCAATGAAATATATATATATAGTGGCCAACGAGCTAACACACTCATTCGGCATGCYTTTGGACCGTGAAAAAGGCTTCTGAAGCAGAAGGAGACTATTTTGAATAACATAAATTGATTTTGCCGAAAAAACCATTTATTGTGTTTTTTTTTTTTTTAAGTATTGTTTACTTTGGAACACACCTTAAAAATAATTTTGTTCACTTAACKGAACCTAAAACTAAGCGAGATAGATATAATGTTATATTAGATATAAATGATCAGGATGACGAAAAAAGTTGAAATCCTGGTGACTGTCTGCTCGTCCGCCCGTGCAAGCTGTAACTCGAGTTAAAATTGAGATCTCGTGGTGAAACTTGGTATGCAGATTTCTTGGTACAAAATAAATTACGCGTCTACAGATAGGCGAAAATGGACAACTGCCACGTCAGTGCCATAACTAAACTCTAAATTAAAATATAAAACTGTAATTTGACACAGAGTACAGTAGCAAGAGGCACATGTGAGCAAAAAGTTCTGAAAAATTACCAGGTTTCTCATCACAAATGCTATAAAAAACCGATAGTGTGAAAACGAATGAAATAGCTGGACAACCCCGCCCACTTCCCATATAACGGTACTGTTAAAAAATACAAAATGCGCAATAAATCAATATTTATTCACGACGTTCCAAGCACATCTAATGAGAGAGCTTTATGGGAGCCTGCGTGAAAACTGGACGGWAGGCTCTGTCAACTTTTTGGTGAAATCACATATCTCGCGACCCTACTAAAAGATGTCTTCTCATATTCCTTGGTCATAGTTTTCAAATGGGCGAAATCGGACTACAACCACYCCTAATTCCCATATAAGATCCTCTGCTTGGCGTTTAATACCTTTCTTTCAACTTCAACTTTTCGGTTGCACCCGAACTTAGCCCTTTCTTTCTTGTTATTTTTAGTTTGCTTTTGCTCTTTTATTGAAAATTTGCAGCAGTTTTGAAAGTTTCGTATCTATTGTGACCACCAAATACGATTCAAAGCAGTGCCGATTTACAAATGTTATTGTGAATTAAAAAGGCATTGCGATCCGTTTGCTATCGATTGCCGTAATTATTTTTTCGGTGGTTGCCGATCCGTGCTCGAATGTAACGATTCGACTCCAGTTCTCAAGAGTTCGTTCAGTAGTTTTGCCAAMTTTTAGTACACTCCTCATAAACTCAGTGATTGATAGCAAATACATTTTATTATTAAAAGCACACCATGATTTAAAGAGAACATCACCGCCTTATTTTAGAAACACCGTTCAGTGTTCAACTCGTTATCGCTTTACCAAAACGATTATGAAATCCTAGTAATTGATCATTATATAAAAATTTTGGATATGTGCATTTTCGCTKTATACTTATGTATGTATATGTAGTTACATATTTAAACTACATGAACGCAAGTAAAATCCACTTGGCCAGACAACGGATTGACCGCTATCTGCATGGCGAAGCGTCACCCAGCAGAGCCAGCGTCAATTTGCATATTATCAAAAATCGATTTCCATTAACAGCATCCTGGCACCCATATATGTACTTAAATAATGCTACAAATGCACTACTTATGTTGCAGAAGGATTTATGTGGCTACTTTACTGTATGCATGTCTACACCCACATATGCATATATACTTGCTATATAACGTCTCTGCACCTTACATCCAATAMGAATAGTAGCAATCAATTTATGCTAATGCAACACTGATTTCCGTCATTCTTCCGTTCGCTTTCATTGCTTTCACCAGCGATAACTATGTACCGGACAGCTGTCCACATGCAACAATTATACCGAATCAATAATTGCCAACATGGGAAATGGCATAGATGAGCACAGTGAAATGTGGTAAATTTAGCGCAGCCTTTATCGCTAGCTGCACCGTCATACAAACATTGTGTGCGGATAGGAATTCATTTSAATAGTTTAGCTTAATAAGTTGCAATCTTTTGAAAATTTATGTTTGTAAAAAGTTTMACGGATAAGTGATTTTTGACGTTTTATTGGCATACACGGAATATAATATAACGAGTGGATTATATCCTACTTTCCGATTATTTAAGCGRCTATTTCCTAGTCTAAAGTCTCAAAAGAATACTCACTGGGATGATTTTTTCATCGAATGAAAAAGAATTAGCCCAAACTGTTACCGCTTTTGAAGCAAAGAATTAATCKTACAACAACAAGTAAGTTTGAGTAKAACCGATTTTCATACTCATGCAACTTGCAAGCATTAATGCCAGGGAAGTACCCTCAGGTAAATAAGGGMTATTAGTTATATAGGGTCTAGGGCGCCTCTTTACGCGATTTTATTCATTCTAAGCTCAAATATTTACCGTAGTAAGAGAAACGCGTTCTATCAATTTTATTTAGATGCACACGTAGTAGCCTATATATGCGGTATAAAGTCGGCCGGAAATCGAAAAWCTTTACATTAAGTATGTGAGGCTACAGAAATTTTTGACAATTATTAACCCATGGACACACTACTATGAGAAAAGGATTCCTTCTGATTTTCAATTAATTCACTTTGACCAATATTTTCTCTTAAATGTCAGCTGTAGGTACTGGGATCCAAATGTTCCGTACCTATGGGCTGCAACAGGTTTGGTTGGATTTGGCTATACGGTGGCATACTCTAAAGGCATTACTCATGCTAAATATTATCCCATTAAATTAATTGCTTCTTGATCCGTACACTCGAAAGTATAGAATCAGATGAAAATTTACATTGTGTTATAAGAAATAGCCTGTACTCAGATTTCGACCATTAAAAGTGGGCGATGCCGCGCCCATCGTACAATTTTGTCCGCGGGTTCATTAACTTCCTGTCATATCATCTCGCGGATAAAAGTTTATGTTTCTRGCGTATTTAGTTTTTGATTTATCACGCTTTAAGTAGTTTTTAGCAGTACAGGTATGTGGAGTGTGCGGGGTTATCATCTTGTTTCATTCATTTTYATAACGAAAAAGATATATACATTAGTGCTATTAGAGGCATAGATGGGCACACTGCATTATATATTTACTGCATTACGTACAGCAGTAAACAGTAACACTTTACTCATAATGAAATTAAATTTGCATTACCAGTACAGTTTTACTGATTACTGGAAAAATTAGCAGTAAAAATATTTGTTTTTACTGGTTACTGAAAATAATTTGTAGTAAAAATATTTTTTTACAGCTTACTGAAAGAAATTGCAGTAAAAATATTTACTGTTTACTGAAAATAGTTACTGGTAGTTGAAAATCAAAAGCCAACCACTAGGTCCATGAATAATTAAAGAAAATTCGAGTATTTTTGTGTTCATTGAAACATTTATTTCAACTTGTTATCCGCCATTAGTTTTTCTCAAAACAAGCATTTCGAAATTAGCATCGCTGAGTTTTCGCCTTCTAGACCGGTTAAAAATGCCAGCGAAAGAAAACAACCGATCTAAAGGTGCAGATGACGGGAATGGGGTTGATATTTTAGAAACACGTTTTTAATAGCCTGATGCTTATTTAAACAACTGGTTGTAGCGTCTCGTTCCACCAGGTATAAAAGCGTTTCCTGAAGATAATTGCCTGAGTCAGTGGAACCACTCTGTATGCTTATATCTATTTCAGTGAATATATGCATAAATCAAATATTTAATTGAAAGTCAAATGCAAAAATTTTACCATTACTTCCTTCCCCGAAATCAAGGAAGGTTTTTTGAGTAGTTTGAGGCGGAACACGTATTGCGTCATCTGCTATCTTTCCATACTTCACCACATAAGTGTTGAAAATTTTTTTTACTTCTTCTTCTGTTTGCGTCGTTGCTGTTTCTAAAAGGTCTTTTAAAAATCGCAATTTAATGTCAGGGACAGAAATAGCGGCAATAACAGCGTCCCAAGCGTCAGACTGAATCAGGAAGTACTTTTCAAATCTTTTAAGCAAAGCTATTTACATTTTTTCGCTTATTTCGGATAAATACTTAAAGCTTGCAGGCTCCAAACGACGTAGTTTTATTCTCAAAGTCACTGTAGTGGGGATAAAGTAACCAAAATACACGGTCTTTTCGCCCTGAAGGAAGTCGATCGCTTCTGCAATAGGCCTCATAAGCTTTGCGTACTCCTCTAAGTACTCAACTTCTTCGCTGAGAATGGTAGGAATTTTTCAACGGTAAAACAATTGGTTTTTTGTTGCAGCAACTTCGTAATGGAATCATAATCCACCTTGTTATGCATGGAGTTATTAAATTCGCGTTTATAACTTCATTAACTACTTCTGCAGATTTTGGTCTATTGCATTTATTCCAAAGCTGTGTGCATCTACAAAGTTATAGAAAATATGTAAATGTAAAAAGTGTTCAGTTAATCAAATAATTTTTACCTTTGGAAAGATCTTTTGTGAACATCTTTAATATCCTGACTTGATG